>NC_020401.1:1503658-1513420 GCF_000321355.1 Plasmodium cynomolgi strain B
CTTCCCCCGTGGGTATTTCAAGCCATGGGGGGGAGGGACTCCAAAAAAATGTTTTCCCCTTTTTCGCATTTTCGCATTTTCCCTTTTTCACGTTTTCCCTTTTTCGCATTTTCCCTTTTTCGCTTTTTTTTTCACCTTTTACCTTTTTTACCACCCCGCTGGGGGCATAAAATATCGTTGAGTCTTCTAAAAATGGAGGTGTAGCTCCGTGACGGGATGGGAGCCCTGAACAAGTTCCCCCGCAGGGGGTGGTGGTGGGCGCAAATTGGCATATCTGTACCACCGGGGAGTGGTGTGCGGTGTAGTCATGTTAGGTGTAGTCATGTTAGGAGTAGTCACGTTAGGTGTAGTCATGTTTGGGGGGTCAGCTCGGGGGGCCAACCCGGGGGCGCGCTCTCCCGTGGCGTAAAAACGGACCACTTTTCCGCCGCGACTCCCAGCGCTCACTCCAGGGAGAGCGATCGGACGTAGAGCTTGGCGTCCTCGATATTCCTGTTCATTTGGTCGCGGCTCCAACTCAACTCGTCCTTCATGAGGCTGGCAATTTTGGAGATGACCTTACCGGACACAGCGGAGTCGACGAACCCTAGTCGGAACCTTCTCCCAATGATATCCGAAATGGTGGAAGCGAATTCGTATCTACTGGCATAGACCACTTCCGCTTCGATATACGGTTTCGACGCATCAATTTTGTTGAATAGATTCAGCTCCGTAGCTAGTTCGCATACCTTCTCTGCCAAGTATCCATAGTTGGACACGAGGTGATGAGCAGTGTCGTAATCAATTTTGCTATATTTTTGAACCAGTTTTTTGCTCAGCTTACTACTACCATAAGTTAAATCATCCATGTTGTGTTTTCCCTGTTCGTCATGACTACCAACAAGCATCAAAAACTTCGTCCTGCAGTTATACTTAGTTTTAACCTTATCGCAGTGTTTCTTCGATATGTAGTCTACAGTATCCTGAGCCATCTTCCTATATATAGTCCATTTTCCTCCTAAAATGCTGATAAGCCCATTGTCATCTTCAATAATTTCATGACTTCTCGAAATTTTGTGTGTTGTTATAGCTTCTGTGTTGGTAGTTTGGTTGTCTCCTTTAGCTTGACTTTTCGAAGTGGTCTTCTTAGTGGAAGCTTTTTTTTTTGCCTTGGTATCCATAACTAGTGGTCTGAATCCACACCAAGCAGCTTTTATATCATTTTTAATTTCATCTGCATCTACGTTTATGTATTTAGATAATTCGCTAGCTAAAAAGTCCGTGTCTTTTTTTTGAATCTGTGGGTTCTCTTCTAGTTGTCTCTGCTCATCAGTAGTTCCAACTATGGTAGCATTTTCCCAAGGTAACAAAAAAAGGACTCTCCCGTCACTTGTCTTAGGTATGATCATTCCATTATTTTTGGAGGAATACCATTTAGGGAGGATGAAATGGCATCCTGAGGAGGTCTGTATAACTGGGGTGACAGTTTCATCTGCCAGTTTTCTCACCACATCTCCATGTGGTCCTGTAGCATTCACGATAACCTTAGCAAATATTTCGATTTCTTTATTGCTAATTCGGTCTACTGCTCTCACTCCAACGATTTTCTTTCCATCATCATCCTTTATGAAGCCTACCACTTCCATATGATTACACACAGTGGCTCCCACTTGTCCGGGGATATAATTCTCCATAGCGCTCGTCAGAATCAGGTTCAGATTCATACGGCTATCATTATGCTGCCCATCGTAATACACTAGTGATCCTTTCAGTTGTTCCTTCTTCAGCAGGGGGAAACCATCAACTGTGTTGGAATGCCTGATGTAACTTGAGTTAGGAACCCCCTTGTCGAAGTAGCACACTAAGTCCGCCAAAAGATCGTATACCTTTATGTTATATGCGAAGTAGGGAACCTGCCAGTATTTGTAAATAGGCATTATAATTGGTACTGACCTAGACATGAATGGGGCGATCTTCATAGCATGAGCTCTTTCTCCTAATGCTTCCCATACAAAATATAACTCTGTGAGATCAAAATTTTTTACTGCATTTTCTAGATACCGTATTCCTCCATGTAATAATTTGGTTGACTTAGAGGACGTACCACTTGAGAAGTCCCCCTTGTCTATTAGGGCACACTTGATTCCCCTCGTGGCGCAGTCTAGGGCTAATCCCGCGCCAGTGGCGCCTCCTCCTATTATTAACACATCGTATTGGTTCTTCTTCAGGCGGTTTATCATTTCGCTACGACTGCTCACAGAGCTGTACTTGTACTCCACATCTCCATCAATCATATTTTTGTGAAAGTTCACCTTCAGCAGGTACACACACCCCGCTCCCATCATTCCGAGGCCGCCGGACGCGGCGATAGCCTTCCTCAGCATCCTTTCGCGGGGCAGGTGCGCCCAATTACACTGCTAAGCGGTTACCTTGGTACGCGGTTACCCTGGTAAGCGGTTACCCTGGTACGCGGTTACCCTGGTACGCGGCTACACCGATGCGCGGTTACACTGATGCGCGTGCTTCTTTCTTTACAGGCTCTTCCCGTGGCAGAGTGGCTCACGGAGGAGCGAGCAAAATGAACAACTGACTTGGACAAATAAGACACACGGGCTGTCTATCGCATGCAGGTATGCATTCCTTCCTGGATTGGGCAAAGGAAGGAGTTGGCCCCAAGGGTCCCTATTTCGTTGATGCTCCAATGGGGGGAAGAAAAAATCACAAACCAGAGTTACGAACGCACAAACACATTTTCCTCGGGACACTTAACAGCTCATGTCCGGTGTAGGAGGGTCTATACGTGGGTGCAGTGTCACGTCGTGGCGACTAGCCTTCTTTTCCTCCTCACCTCTCTGAGTCTTCTATCTGTAGAGAGGGTCTCGAATGTGAAACTTCTTGAAACTGCGCGAAGCAACGTGCTGTGACATTCATGAAGGTCTTCACCACATCGCGACGTAAAACAGCGGTTGGCATGATCGTCTACACAACCGCTTAACAGCATAATTCGCAACAAAACGAGACAAACTCGCGTTGCTGCGTTGCGGAGGGGTAGAAGGGAGGAGCCTATGGCTATACTCTGAAGAACACCCCCCACAAGCACTCCACACGGGCGCTGGTTCAGTGCACGGGCATACAAGAGTGCGGGTCTACCTGTACGTTTATTCAAATGAGCTGCTACCGCCGCATCATATGTGTATGCGTTGCGGTCCAATGTGCCAACGCTTCTGCTGCGTCCTCAGTGATCACGTGGTTGACGCAAGGAAAAAAAAAAAAAAAAAAAAAAACTGTTTTTTTGTTAAACCGCATATGCAGAGGTGTAGCTACGGATGACGCTGCACGCTCGTTTGAGTTTTTATCAGGGATAACTTAAAAAAAAATGTTTTACAAAAATTGGGATGCCTTTCTGTATGTACATTTTTAAGCTAATGGGAAAACGAAGGAAAAAAAAAAGTACAAAGCGGTTACGAAAAAGGAGGCAAATAGGGGGCGTACAAATGGGAACAAACGGTGAACAGTGAACAGTGAACGGTGAAGCGGCAAATTGGTAAAGCTGCAAATTGGTAAAGCAGCAAATTGGTAAAACAGCAAACTGGTAAAACGGCAAATGGGTAAAGCGGCAAGTTAGCCAAACGGCGGGGACACCAAAAGCGACAGATAGTGAGTACCAGGTAATTTTCTTCTAGTGTACCTCCTTGTTATTTTTTATTTCCCAAAATGGCTCAAATAAAGAATGAAATAAAAAAAAAAAAAAAATAAACGCTCTATATATGCACCCCAATTTTTTTTATTTTTTTTTTAACTGATCAGCTACGAAGTGAAGCATATGTAGGATTAACTGCACGTTAGGTTTACGCAATTTTCACTTTGGCACATTGAATTTGATCTTCGATTACAATCCTTTTCCCTCACCGAATACCTGAGGTATCATCCATTGGACCATGCACAATTATGCTGAACAGTTATCATCACTGTTGCTCATTTCGTTAGTACAAAATCTGAAGAAGGAACGAATGATATCATCCTCCTTTTTTTGAGAACATACAAATTATTCTGCTTTTCCTACACGTTCGTTAAATATCTGCAGTTGTAGCAGCGAATTTTTTTGCATAGCCCATCGGCCGCATTTGAGCAAATCGCGACGTAATCACAAGGGCATAGGGGAGCCTACAAATTTCGAAAGCGTACAAATTTTGAAAGCGTACAAAATTTGAAAGGGTACATACTTGAAATTTTCTGGGCGTAACAGCACAAGCGTGCACACATATACGAGCACCCCCCGCGATCGTACAAAATCAACTGCAGCGCACACACCCCTCTCGAAAAAATGGCGTGCAACAACGAAGCAATCAAAAAATTTGTGCAGAAAATTATAGACGAAAATGTCATTGCGGTGTTTTCGAAAACGTAAGCGTCGAAAGAGATCTTCCCGATATGTGTTTTAAAATGAGAAAAAAAAAAAATAAATAAGAGGGAGAAATTTCGAAAGTTGTATCGATCATTTCCTCACATGTCCAACCGTTTCGTTGCCTTTTTTTTTTTTTTTCCCATAGGGAATGCCCGTACTGCATTAAGGCCATCTCCATTTTGAAAGGATATAGCGTGGACAATGTGGTAAGCAATTTCTGAAGTAGGTCAACACCACTCATGCACATGCGCGTCATCTTGTATGAACACATGGACACATCAGTACGATGTGCACGTAGGAATTCAAAAGTGAGACGATTTTTACCTCCCCCTCCCCTCGTGTAGCATGTAGAACAAATCGAGAAGAACCCCAACATGGCGGACATCCAAGCCTACTTAAAAGACTTAACAGGTAGGATAGGAAGACTTTGTGCGGGGGCATTTTGCCCATCGTGAGGGGTGCCACATGGCAAAACTAGAGCGTCACTTAGCCCTTCATTTGATGTGTGATTTTCCTCCCTTTTAGGAAAGAGCTCCGTGCCGCGGATATTCATCAATAAGGAGATTGTCGGCGGGTGTGACGACTTGGTAAGGCAGAGCGGGGGATGACAAAAGCGCTGAGCGGTGTGGCCAAATGTGAAAAAAAAAAAAAAAATAAACAGCTGTAAAAAAAGTGCAAAAAAATGAGAAAAAAATATGAACAAATGTGGAAAAAAAAAAAATATGAACAGCTGCAAAAAGAGGCGAAAAAAATATGAACAAGCGTGAAAAAAAAAAAATATACGATCATCCGAACAACTGAACAAAATAGCTAGCTGCTAACAAATGCATACCCCTTTTAACCGCACAGGTGAAGGAGAACGAAGAGGGAAAGCTCCAAGAGCGCCTGAAGAAATTGGGCCTTCTCAGTTAAATCGAAGAAAAAGCAAAAACCTGGGATGAAGAGCATCCGCTTTTAGGGAGCCCCTAGCTGGTACTGCTATCGGACAGCAACGTTTTTGCCCTAACTTGATTGAAAAAAAAGGCGGAATTAATTTGCACATTTTGTGTAGACCATGCAGCGTTCCTGTTGTACGAGTGTATGAAAAATTTTCGCCAAACGGGCACCAACGTTGTAGTGTGCATATGCAAATGTATCTACGCGCGCATCATTGTGTGTACATATGTACGTACCCGTACCAGCTCGCAAAAAAAAAAAGGGAGAGCCTTGTCGCCCCATTTTTTTAAAGAAACTTTAAGCAAAAACTGAAAAGGGTTATAAGAGAGCAGCACGAAAGGAGCCATCAATCACACGTGTGTACGGAAAAACTTATGCAGGGTCGTTTTGCCCTGAGTAGGCATACCTCCCCGTGTGGACTACTTCTCCATCATCTTCGAAATAAAGGCTTCTATTATCTTCTCGATCTGCGCGGGTCCCTCGGTCCTTATCACCTCATTCATGGCCGCCCCCTCAGGACGGGCACTGTCAAAGGTGAACTGAAATGTGTACTTGTTTTTGTCGTCACAGGAGAAGTCCGAAATGACATCATTCACAATGACATGTCCCGTGATCTCCATTTCGACTTGGCCACTTTTGTTCTTTTTAAAGGCTTTCCATTCGCAACTAATTTTTAAGTCGTAAATTATAATTTTTTTTTTCCGCAAGCTGGAAGATGCTTCACCATCAACATCGGAACTAAAGAGTTGCAAAAAAATGTTATTGCTCAGTTGTACTGTGGAGCTGTCCAGCATATTTTTTAATTCCTCCTTGGCCCACCTGGTAAGGCATTTCTCCTCCCAATGGTAGTTGTTGATGTTCCAAATGGACCCTTCTTTTTTTTCCTCCTCTTTGCTTTCCTTTACGTGGTTTGCACTGTTCGTACTGTTCACACTGTTCACACCGTTCACACCGTTCGGAGCTCCTCCCTGCGGTTGGCTCAGGGGCACGTTTTGCAGCTTTGCGTTTTGCAGTTTTTTTTCTTCCTCCGCCAGGATCTTCTGTTCCTTGTTTGCTGCGCGGTGGGGGGAGCGGGGGAAAAAAAAAAAGGCAAAGTATCGCATATATATGTGTGTATGAGTGTGTAGCCAGCATGGCCATGCGCCCGGCGCGTATTCACACCAAGGGGGCACTTCCACCACTTCTTCCTCCTAGTGCGCAAAATTACATTCGTTCGAGTCGTGCTTCAGTAGATCCGCTGGGAAATCCTTCAAGGCGTCTTTTATTTTCTCCTTTCCGTCCTTCCTCAGAATGTCGAAGGCCCGCTTGGTATTCTCCTTGTCTCCAATCAGCTCAACGTTGATGGCGTAGTCGTTGTCCTGAAGGGGGGAAATAAATGGGGGAAAAAAAAAAAGGTAAATCTCCATGGCAATTTTTTGCTTCCTATAAGTTGCTCCCTCATGATGTTGCTCCCTTTTGGGGTGGTGCAAGTCGCGGGGGAGAGGGGGGAAGAGGGGGAAAGAGGCAATCCATCAGGGAGAAGCAATTCACCTGTCCACGCCACTCTTTTTCCGTTTTGAGAATTCCCCCCTCGAAATCCTCCACTTGCTTATCTTCCTCATTTGGGTACCTCAACGGAACAATTTGAGAAGTCCAAAATTTCTGCGGTCCCTCCAGCGTATTCCTTTTCTTGTCCCGTTTCGGAGAAGACCCAGTCGAACTTGATTACGTACTCGAAGGAGTTTATTTGTTTTCCCTTCCGGATGGATACGGAGGCCTACACGGTAAGGCGGTGAAGTGGTGCGGTGGTGCGGCGGTGAAGTGGTGCAGGGGTGAGGTGGCAAGAGAAGGGGTCCACGGACGAGCCACAACAACGCAGGGATCGCATAACACGAAGGAGAGGACTCCCACTAGGGGAGGAAACCCTAACTGCATTGTTCGAACGGGGACCCCATTCTCCCCTCTCAAGTTATTACATTTCCGGAAATGTCCACCCTGTCGAAGTAGACGGAAAGTCCTTCCTTTTCGATTTTCAAATCGGACAATTTATTTTTTATGTAGGACTCTCCCCATTTGTTGTAGTTCTTTTCTTCCCTGCACGAGGGGGTGGGGGAAAGGTGGCGGGGGCGATGAATGAGGGCACTCGCTGGAGCAGGGCGGCCTCAATTAAGTTGCAAATGGAATGGGAGGTTTGGGTTCTCACTCGGACATTGTCAGCATGTACATATATGTGCGCGTGTACGAACGTATGTATGAACGCACGCATGTATGAACGCAATTATGTTTTTTTTTTTTCCCCTTTACATTACCAGTGCCAGCTGTTTCTGTTCCAAACGGATCCCGCCATTTGCTCGCCACGGGTTCTATACACTTGCTATGGCGCGGTGTGCCGTCCAGCCGCCTTCCTACAAAAGAGGTGCTTTCGTTTAGCCCTTCTGGCGCAGCCTGCGAGGTAAAATTGGGTCCCCCCACGGGTCTTCAGAAGTGATGGAAACGTTCCGAAGAGTGTGGCGAACAGTGTGGCGAACAGTGTGGCGAAAAATGATATGAACAGTGCAGGTAAATCATGCCAAGGAACAAATGTACAACGTTCGTGCGGAAAAAAGTTCATCCCACTTCTACCTCTCTAACGTAGAGTTAAGTGGGAAGGAAAAGGAAGCGGAAGAAGAGGATGAAGCGGATGAAGCGGAAGAAGGGGATGAAGCGGATAGGCAGAACGACCGGTGCTCCTCTTTTTTCTCCTTTGGGATGACGCGACGGTGGATCTGAAATGAAAACGGGGATCGCCAGAAAAAAAAAAAAAAAAAGGAAAAAAAAAGGAAAAAAAAAAGAGAAAAAAAAAAGAGAAAAAAAAAAGGAAAAAAAAAAAGAGGAGCATAACCACAGAACACGGCAAAGAAGTAATAACATGACCTCGCGGAAAAAAATAGCCGAGTGCAAAATTGCCAACAGTGGAGAAACCTCTACATGAGTATCCTTATAAAGGGGGAGGAAAAAAAAGATAACCCTAGTGAGCTGAGCAGCCAAACTGAAACCAGGAATATGTGGAGAGCTTAAGCGGGTGCATCAAAGAAAGGTTGATATTATGGCAGGGGTCACCCACTGAGGTTCACACCCTTGTGAGGATTATGGGGAGGAGAGGAGTCCACCTCTCCACTTGGGGCAACCAATGAAAGAACGCCATCGGAGAGCACAGGCTGGACTATCCTCCTGAATTATTCTTCCTCTTAGAAGAAGCAAGGCCGATGATTATAGCCAAATGGGCGGGGCGTACCGCCACGCATCTGTCCCGTTACTTGATAAAAGTAAACGTGGAGAACGAGCCTACGTAACATCAAGTGTGCTGGATCTGTGCTGGATCTGTGGTGGGCCTGTGGCGGGCCTGTGGCCAGGTTTGTCCTCTGCGGGAGGGGGACAGACCCCAGTTTTAACGCCTCCATTTTAAAAGCCTCCCTTGGTCCCCCTTTTAAAGGCCCCCCTCTCCTGGACATCAGCCCTAAAGGAGCTGCAAAGTTGACCGTGTAAAATGCCCCATGTGGTTGGTTAGCCCCTTCTACCTGCGAACGCATCATTCAGAGCGGAGACTTCCCCCGTAGAGGCCACCATGAGGATAGTCCTCAAGAAATGTGCGATGAGTTAAAAAAGGCATTAAAGATTGCTCTCCATTTGGCTAACCTGAGGAGGAACACACCCAACCTCGAAATGGAGACGTCACTTTGTAAGTAACCCTTTTTTGTATTCGTAAGGGACATGAATTGGTGGATCTTTTTTTTTCATCGCGAAATGTTTCATTCGTGCGTTCAGTTTTGCAACATAGCTGTTTGCCTTCTGCACAACGACTGCTTAACAGCGTCGGTTAGGTTAGTTACACCCTTTTGTTGTTTTAAAGCCCACTTTCCTACACCTGTGTGTTCTTTTCCCAGTGGCAGAGAGACACTCACCGTTAAGGAGGTCGATTTTATGTACTGTGGAAGGTATAGTCCCCCGATAATACATTCCGTTTAGACAAAATAGGCACCTGTGCAGATGGCACACGTGGCATACGTTTTGTCGTGCTGAGAGAGAACACCCTTCATTTTGTTACTTTCCTTAACTGCTCGTTTTTTTTTTTTTACTTCTTTCTTGAAATGAACAGGAGACGTTTTTTGTTCCCCCATCGGGGGATGCATCAAGAGTTTTGTCGTGAACTCGTGTCCGAGGTGGAGGGTGACTCATCAGTTGTTCCATACATATATACGTTTTGTATTTTCCGTTTGCCTTTTCCCGTTGGGGCCTACATCCCCGGGAGAAATTACTTTCACCCAGCTCGCACGCCTTTTCTGAGCAACCCTCGCCCACCCTTCTTCGAGATTTTAAACGTCATATGCATAACGCTGGAGAAGAAACTCTATCAGGAACTGTTTTACGAATATATGCAAAATGGGAGCCTTTTTTTTTTTTTTTTTTCTTTTACCTTTACCTTT
>NC_020401.1:1513530-1537987 GCF_000321355.1 Plasmodium cynomolgi strain B
CCACCTCCACTGCGAACGTTCGCGCAGGTCGAAAGGAAAATATAACCTCCTGTTAAACGAAATCTCCTTTTTTTTTTTTTTCCCTTCGCATGAAAAAAAAAAATGAAAGAAATCATGATTTTTGTTCGTACGAATGAGAAGAAAGAAAAAAAATGAAATAAAAAAAAAGAAGGGGTGGGGAGAGAGAATGATAAAACAATGCCGCCTCACTTCATTTGGCAGGATGAGGTGAGAAAGCTGCGCATGTTTGAACGTTGACGAATGAACGCGTCCGTTTTTATTATCCACTGTTTAGTGGCATTTTCCCTATCAGCTGGACCCCATATACGTGGCTGGTTAGTCTCCTATATGTGATTGGTTTTGCAGCGCTTTTTTTTTTTTTTTTTTTCCTTCCCCACCCCGTTGACAGCTGACAAGTGACCTCTGACAACTGACCGTTGACCGCTCACAACCGACCGCTGACATATGACGACCGCTTTGTCCACCGGTCGTTGCAGCGTCCCTTCCGCGGGTACATATCACCTCATGCGTCTCCCTATGTGTCCCGATCGGCACTCTGCCATTCTGATCATGTTCGCGTTTGAAATTGCTGGTTGAAGAGAGGCCGTTACAGTGTATTATGCTCGACGACGCTCTGCCGATTGTACGAATGCAGTTCGAGCGAGTTAGCCGGATGATCCGCGGCCTAGCCAAAAAAAAAAAAAAAAAAAAAAGCACATAAAAGAGGACCTATCAAAATTGAAGAGGAAGAACTGAGTTAAATCAAGAGACACCATTTTAAGAAGCGCAAAGTGAGGGGCACAACTCTCCCAGGTGGAAACACACTCAACGTTCTTCCAAAGAGAAGACACCGAGTGAGGTACATCGGACCTCAACTCACAAAACACCTCCAAGTGTAACTATTTCCCAACGGACAGAATGAACTTTTTAAAAATTTTTCAAAGCGAAAAGAAATGCAACGATGAATCTGTTAGTCCACCAAACGGTGAAGTGCCGAAAGAAAATGGCACGTCCTCCCCCCCGGTGACGAAGGACGTCGAGCTGAATTACAGCCACGATGTTAACACGCAGGAGGGATGCAACAACGTTTCAGCTCCCTTTGAGAATTGTGAAGAGGCCAATATGGGTGGTCATGTAGACGGTTCGGTTAGACAGGCGAACTTTGAAAACGGCGCAAGTGGTTTAATGACCCAGGACGCAGACCCGGGGGTGCACCTTACGCAGGGCGCAAGCGGCGTGGGTGAAACGGGACCGACCGCTTCGAGTAGCCACCCGGTAGGTAGCCACTCGGTAGGTAGCCACTCTGCAGGCGTTCACCCGGTAGGCATCCCCCCTGTTGACATGCCCCCCCCCCAGTTCGGCGGCCCGGGCATCTACGAACAAAAGGAAAACTACGACTACGCGAATGGGAGCCTCAACGCAGGCATGCCCTACCCCTGCAGCACGTACGACATGAGTGCCAATGACACGTATGCTGGTGGTAGCCATGGGAGAACACACGGCAGCAGTAGTGCTAACAGCAGTAGCGTTAACGGCATCACCGCTAACCACAGCACCGCTAACCAAGGGGGGGTTCGAAATGAAGATTACCTCATCCCAGCGGAGAAAAGTATCACCAGTGTTGCCAAGCGAAATTTTTGTGTTAATTCGACGGGGGGAGAGGAAACGTTGCAGCCCCCCACCGACCTTCATGCGAACAGCGGAAAGGTGAACGACGCAAAGGTGAACCTCGCACCATTTGAGAGCAAACCGGGTGGGATTTACATGGACCCGAAGAGTAACTACGCGGAACAAGTAGAGCGTGGTGATTCTTACAATAAGCATCATATCGTGGTGACCCCATACACAGACAGTGCCTCAGTTGGAACTCTACCTTATGGGTATGACCACCATGTGAGTAGCAACAACGCAGCAGCAAATGGGGCGGTGAGTACTCCCGGAGGAATGAATAAAACTGTCGATTACGCGTTCCCGTCGGGGTCGTTTCCCCCAAGCCAAGTGGTAGAAAATAATTTGTCGAGCAACCTAGTGCACTCTTTCCAACACCAATTAAATGACATAGCTTTTACTCAACAGAATCACGTGGCTGTAAGGAAAAAGGGAGAGTTCCCTAGTAAGCAGTCTTACATGAATTTGCACAGTGGCGTAGGGGGTGCAGACAAAATGGAGGGAACCAATGCAGGCAGTAATTACAACTACGAAGAGGACCGGGTGGCCAAGCGCTCTAGTGGGGTGCAAAGCGGCGTGCACGTAGGCACCACGCAGCAGAGGGAGAGCGCGCGGAAGCTTGTTCAAGGCGGCCACGTGGTGAATAGCGCGCAGATGAGCGGCCAGCAGATGAGCGGTCAGCAGATGAGCGGTCAGCAGATGAGCGGCCAGCAGATGAGCGGTCAGCAGATGAGCGGCCAGCAGATGAACGGCCAGCAGATGAGCAGTCAACAGATGAACGGCCAGCAGGTCGGAAGCCCCCAAATGGAAGACCCCCCAAATGGCGCGCCAAGTGGGCAGCTCCGAATGGGCAAAGCGGAGCAGAAGCGGAAGCAGCGGGTAGGGGATCCCAGGCGAGGTGTCGGGGGGGGAGAGGAAGGACACAGCAAGGGTAGCTACGCCGTGGGTAAGATGGTCCGATGGAAACAAAACGAAGAGGAGGATCACCTGAAGGAGAAGAAGGTAGACGCTCCGATCGAGCGGGAAGACGACAAGGGGAACGAGTACTACTATGAAAAGACACTAGATTTTTTGAAAAAAGAATTTAGCATCCACCACAGTGATAATAGGAACAGCTACCTAAACGACAGAGACATGCTGGCAAAAACGCCCTTTTTTAAGCTTGTCAATTTTGAAAAAAAGCTAGCTACTGAGAGGAAGCGAGTTCTGAATTACTATCACGAAGATAGGAAGCAAATTTACTCTACCACGATAAATAAAGACAAACAATTTTCTCACATTTTTTTCAACAATGAAAAATATTACGATGCTAAGGAGATCTTGGCATATTTGCTACCGTACCATACATTTTACTTGGATGATATTTGTATCGATTCTTCTGACGATGACGAAGAGTTTTGTGAGAACCTCAAAAATGACGTCAGGGAAATCGATGCGGGTATCTCCCAGGTAAAGGATTCCTTTCGTGCCTACACGAATCCCTCCATGGTGAGTACACAGAGTGATGAGGTGGGGAAAACCGCCCACTGAGAGATGTGAGATTTACTTAAAAGTGTGTTTATCCCTATGTGTGTTTCCTTTTTTGTAAGTGTTACTTGGCGTCACTTCTCACGCACCCCTTCCGTCTCATCCCTCTCATCCTTCGCTTCCCTCTATTCCCCCCTTACAGCTGTGGAGTTTCAACAAAATAATCGACAGAACGGATGATCAGCACAACAAACGGAAAAAAGTCGCTGACTGATGAGGTAGGTGGTGAGCGGGTACACAGTAATACCACCACAGCAAACTGTTTTCAATCGGAATTTTTTTTTTTTTTTTGGAAAACCTGTTTATGCATACCGCTGTCCTTTTGAATATCTTTATTTTATTCGACTTTATTTTGTTCTACCCTATTTTATTCTACTTTATTTTGTTATACTTCATTTTATTATTATTTTTTATTTTTTTGCGTGATTTTGAACGAGAAGAGGGTTGGAAAGAGAATAGAATGCTTTGTTCCAATTTCTCCTTCATTTTGTGAAGCTTTGCCTTTTTTGCGTCTTTTCACTTTTACCATTTGCCGCACGCGCGGGCCGAAGTGGCATCATCTGCAGGTCCACACGCTCTGCGCCTGCCACGGCTGCTGCTACTGCTGCTACTACTGCTGCTACTGCTGCTACTACTGCTGCTACGGCTGCTGCTACGGCTGCTACTACTGCTGCTACTACTGCTGCTACTACTGCTGCTACTACTGCTGCTACGGCTGCTGTTTTTCCCCTTTTTTTGTTGCATGCCCGGTATGTGCCAAGCATGACGTATACCTACATTCGTGAGATGACACATACGTGAAGTTCCATGCGCACACACTCATTCGTTGATTTTGCGAAACAAGAACGGGTTTCACATTTTGAAAAAAAAAAAGAAGTCCCCTCCTCCCACATATTAATATTAATGCAGTGCAGTATATCTGCAAAAGTGTAAAAAGGAGGAAAAAATAATTGACCCAACCAGTTTTGCCTTTTTTTTCCTGTCACTCCGAATTGTGTAATGAAACACAAACTGGGATGTAATAAACGCAGGGGCACATTACTGCTGCTGGTTTGGGAAAACCAAAAGGAGGCAGAATTGTTGGCAGATCATCGTGCGGAAAAAAACATCCCTCTGCTTTTGCCAACTCGCCCATTTTCGCGTTTGCCTCGTTGGGTAAAATGACGACTTATTCCTCTTTAAGTTTAAGTTCAGCTTCGACGAGAGGCAGCACAGGGTTGAAGCAGCTCCTCGCGATTGGCGTCATGACATACGTTCATGTATGTGCATTTATTTTTTTTTTTCCGTTTTTTATTTTTTCGCCGTGAGTTGCACTTCGCCCTCTCAAAGGAAAGAAACATACGCGATTGTTCATTCGTTTTGATTTTTTTTTTTTTTTTTTTTTCCCAACCGGTAAGTATCACACGCGTGTTATTTTATCAACCATTTCGTTCGTTGAATGCGAGTGGGTATGCATGTTAGTCGCAGAAGGAAGCCTTTTCGCGCTCGCAAAAACGCACATTATCAGGTACGTTACATGTGAATTAGCAGCGAATACGAAGGCGTAGTGTGCCATCTGCAGAGAACACGCTTGAATCGAAGCCTGAAGGGCACGCGCAAGCTTCTGTACAGAGGTGTTAACTTTCGGATTTGCTGATTTGCCGACTTGCTAACTTGCTGACTTGCTGACTGACGTACGCACTGACGACCCCCGGGCGACAAACATGGTGATGAAAACCGTGCTGCAGAGCCGTAAGCTGTTGGACGCCAAGAACAGGGTGACATTCACGGGCAAGAACTACATATGCTTTCAAAGGAGCGCTCTTCGAGACCATGTAGTGAGGAAGGAGACCCCTAAATTTGAGCAGAAGCCCTTGGGGTCGTACCCAGTCCCCCCCGAAGCTGAGATGATGTGGAGAAATAGACATACGGCCTATGGTGGGTACATTCAACAGACCATCTCTCCCTTCCAACAGAAAATTATGTACCCATTTTGGCACATGGCCTTGGCGAGATGGTGGGCCAAATTTTCATCCTACGTTTGGTGGTGGATATGGCCCTTCGCAATAACGAATTTGATTTTGTGGAAAATGTTTCGCGATGCGAAGAAATATGTCGAGCTGAAGCATTGGTACTGACGTGTAGGAGGCGCCTTTGCACGGAGTGCCCTGTTGAGCACCGCCCCCCAAGCAGCTGTACACACATGGGTGTGCATACGGAAGAGCACACGGAAGAGCACACGGAAGGGCACACGGAAGGGCACACAGGAAGGGCATACGAAAAGGGCACACGAAAAGGGCATACGAAAAGGGGGGGAGAGAGTAAGAACCGGGATGAGAACCCCATTTGCACGTCAGCTTTTTAACGTTCATTTTGTGTTTTTCGCTGGAAATGAACTTCGCAAGAGCCAAATAGCTATTTTTTTTTTTTTTTTTCCCCATTTTTGAAAAATTAGTGCAGAATTTTTTTTTTTTGCACAAATTTACCTGCACGTGCATGTAATTTTTGAATATTTTTCTGCTTTTACCTAACCTGTGCTAGTTTTTTTTTTTTTTTTTTTTTTTTTTTTTTCGAAAATTCGCACAAATGGATAGAACAACATAATCCTTTTTTGCTTTACCCCTTTTTGTTCCTTTGCCGATTTGATGAACATTTTGGAAGAACCTATTCTTCTGCACACATTGGAGGGGTATACTTTTCGACATACGTTTTAGTTCGCGCATTTTTTGAGACGTACACGAACGTTTTATCGTATCTCGACTGTTTTTTGTGCAACCCCCGAGTATCGCTTGATACGCGCGTGTTGTAAGTACCCATCTGTGGGGCGTTAATAATGCACATCGAGTGAGTACACCTGAGCGCCGCTAACAACGCAGAGCAGTTGGAGCTCCCGTGTAGGTGGGTCATTTGTGCGTGTATGTGTTGTGTATGGTTCACATGAGGGGGGAAAAACATTAACTTGAAGAAAAAAAGAAAAAGGAAAAAAAGAACAAACTTGTGAGGAGGTACGCCAAGAGGTGCGCCAAGTGGCACGCCAAGAGGTACGCGAAGAGGTACACTAAGAAGCACCCTGCGGGGAGTTCCCAAAGGGGCATGTGAACTGTGGAGCCTTCACAAAGTGGATAACCTCTGCGGTCAAGCCGGGACACGCTGTGGGGTTGTTCTGGGTGGAGATCCCTTTTTACGCACAGCACGTCCATTTCGCCGAGAGGTGCGAATACGTAATGACTGCATTTTCCAAACCCATGAGGAGGAGCACTTCTTCCCCGCAAAATGTTCATGAATACATTACACCATGCCAAGTTGTGGAGAACCGCCTTCATGAAGACGAGAGGGATTTTTCAAAATGAGGCATACAGTGCATTTAAGGGGAGCGAAAAAAAGAGGCGTGTCACAAATGTGTATGACCACGTTCAGGCGAAACAGGAAAAAAGCAAAAAAGGAGCATCATCACCCAACATAGGAACGGAGGAAAATGCACAGGAAGCGAAGTCGCAGCAAATGGAAGTACCACCTGTTAGGAGCAAACACGAGGAGCAGTTTAACCAAACGTTTAGCACCTTCTATGTCGATAAAAATGTTTTTTTTCTTGTCGGATGTGTATCCTCCTTGTATAGTGTATTTATGTATGACTTCTTCACGAACAGGTGTGTGCAAATATGTTCCAATTTTTTTTTTTTATGTTTCATTTCACTAGGAAGACGGTGAATATATTGGCCTGCATAGTGCATGCTTTGTTTATTTTCCTTCAAGTATGCGTTTTGGCCATTAAATCCAGCGCCAACTTGGAGGAAAATAAACAGAGCGTGCACTAGGGGGGTTCACATTTTGCAACGTTTGTGTGATTTTTTCCCTTGGGGGAAGTTCGAAAAAAAGGTTAGCAAAAAGGTTGGCAAAAAAGGCTAGCAAAAAGGGTTGGCAAAAAAGGCTAGCAAAAAGGGTTGGCAAAAAAGGCTAGCAAAAAGGGTTGGCAAAAAAGGTTAGCAAAAAAGGTTAGCAAAAAAGTGCCTATAAAATGTCCACAAAATGGTCGGCAAACGGGTAACAAAGCTGCCACGTGACTCGCGAAGTGGCGTGCACATCAACCTCGGTGGACGCCCGCTCCGTCGGCTCCCAACTCCTCCGACCGCAGCACATCCAGCGCAGCCTCCTCGACGTTGTACTTGTGCGCATTCTCCAGCAAATACTGCGCAATGTGAAGACATGGATTTTTCGGTTTGGTGCGACAAATGTGTATCAATGCGTCTGTTAAAATGGGAAGGATATTTTTAATCAAATAAAACCTCAAGGGGATAGACTGGTTATGAAAATACTGCTGTTGATGTTCAAGTAAAAGTTCTTGTCTCTTTTTCTCTGCTTTTATTAACTCCTCATTTTTGTTGATCTCTTCCCCGATGAGTTCATTTTCCTTCTTTAGCAATTTTTCCTTTTCAAGGGACAGCTCCTTTTCCTCTTTCTGAAGTTTTTCTTTCAATATCTCCTCAACAGATGGAAGAAAATTATCAAATTTGATGTTTTTCTCAATGTAGATGTATATGTTTGTGAGTACATCATCTAATGAGGAGTCTTTGTTTATGTGGACATTAAATACATCTATGTCTTTTTCGAGGAAGTAATCTTCGATTGACTTTTTTTGATCAAATTCGAAGTAATCATTTCTGCAGTTTTCTTTAACATATTTTTTGTGTCTTCTTTCGAATCCACTTTCATCGTTGTGTCCTTTTATTATTTCTTCTTCTGGTAGATTCATCATTCTGCTTCTGCACAGCTCTTCGGGGGACTTCAAAACGATGACAAACTCGGGGAAGAGGGAGGAGTTTTTATCTGCTTCGTCAGGGCTTTGATTTGAGTTCCCATTTGGGGTAGCCCCCGTTGAGGTGGGTTTTTTCTTGGACGAGCTGTTTCCTCCTTGGGGGGTTGTCTCATGGTTGGGGTCGTTTCCGGGTTTCGCTGGCAGTTCGCCGTCTGCTTCGTTTGAGTCGTCTGCGTCATCTGCGTCGTTTGCTTCTTCCGCTTCTTCCGCTTCTTCCGCTTCGTCCGCCTCTCCCGTCTCTCCCGCTTCTCCCATCTCGTCCACCTTACCTGCTTCCCCCCCATGGGTATCATCCCCACCCGGTTCGGCGCCTCCCCCCTGCGTCTGCTGCTCGTTCGTGCTGCCCCCCCCGTGGCTCCCAAAGAAGTATTCCGCCTCGTCATAGTTTCGCGGGAAGAAGTCCAAAACGAAGCCCCTAAATTTGCACTCATTGCTTTGCAGCTTTTGATAAAACAGGGACGTCAGGTCTGGGAGGGTCAGCTTGGAGCTTCCCATTCCGCTCCCCTTTGCGCTCCCCTTTGCTATCCCCTTTGCGTTTTTTTTTTTCCCCCCCTCATGTTCGCCATTTATCTCACTTAAGTACTGCTTGTAGTACTCGGGAAAATCATACCCCCTCTGCTTGCACTCCTCGATGAGGGAGGAGATTGAACACAGCTTTAAGTTGTAATGGTGACATATTTTTTTTGCGATGAATGTTTTTCCCACTCCTGGCTGGCCCAGTATGAGGACCCTCAGCTGCTTCAGATTTCTGTATTGGCAGAACTCCTTGGCTAGGGTTGAAATATTTTTGGTGAACCCATCGCAGCAGTGGAATGTGAATCCCTGTCCCTTTGCGCGCCCCTCCTGTTTGGTTCTCTTCCCCTTCGCGGGGTCTGCTTGGTTAGGCAGCTCGGCCAGGTCTGCATTTCCCTCATCATCCGGGTCGTCCGACCTGTCCACACCTCCGTTTTGATCACCTTGTTCACTTTTGTCATCTCCCTCATTTTCTTCATTTCGTTCACTTTGTTCATCTTGGTCACTTTGTTCATCTTCCGCATTTTTTTCATCTTCCCCGTTTTTTTCGTCTTCCCCCTGTTCACCGCGTTCACCGTGTTCAGCGCCCTCCCCCCCCAAGTGCGAGCAGGCGAACCTCAAGTTGACGCACATCACCTCCGCGTCGTCATAGAGTAACGAATCGTGAGGAGAGACACTAAGGTAGGTGGAGTTTCCAGAAATGAAATTCCCGACCGTTTTAATGATCGTCTTCTGAGTTAGATGCTCGTTATCCACTGCTATGAGGTACTTGCACAGTGGTTGTCTCAAGTACAACTCCTTCACAAACTGACATAAACCTCTCACGTGAATGAGAGGAATGAAATTATTTCCTCTGTCTATTACTTGATTATCCCAACTTAGCCAAGCATTTTTGAAAATGGGAAAAAATACGTTTTCTCCGTTTCCGTACAGGATTCCCGATGCCACTACATACGTGTTTAGTTTGTTCCTTGAGTTGAGCGATAAGATTAGCGTCTCGATGGTTTTGTGTTCTTCGTATTGTCTAGAGGGGATTCTCTTCATGTAGTCCTTTTCGGTGAAGACTTCCGGCACGTCGATGTGTTTGGTGGGTCCACCGGAGGGGGGGTCTTCCGCAAAGTTTTGCGTGGCTTTTTTGGCCGTTTTTGAGGCTATTTTTGAGGCTATTTTTGAGGCTATTTTTGAGGCTATTTTTGAGGCTGTTCTTTCGGCCGTTTCTTCCGCCGTTTCTTCCGCCGTTTCTTCCGCCGTTTCTTCCGCCGTTTCTTCCGCCGTTTTTTCGGCCGTTTCTTCCGTTGGGTTTCCCGTTTTCCCCTTTGTTTGCCCCCCCGCTGCGCTGTAGGCACTCTCCGCCTGGCGCGAGAATTTCCTCTTAGTTTTGTTCCAAGTCATGACGGAGGAGATGAGCACCAAGGTGGTGTCCCTTTTCAGCTTCTCATACTTCACCTTCCGTATGATGTATTCTAATTCCTCCACGTTCGTATTGTGCAAATCGAAGATGATTAAATCGCATCGTAGCAACTGCTTCACTATGTTATCCTTGGGGATCTTCGACACAACCTTTGTGACCTTTCCATAGTCATACGTTAGTCCATTTTTTGCTTTGCTTGGCTCTACCACCGTTCCGTAGATCTCCGTCTTTTCGTTCCTCACCTCGCTGAAGGTTTCACACAGGCAGCTCCCTGTGTATGTGTTTACGTTGTGGATGAACACTCTCATTTGGGGGGTGACTGCCGAGGGGGAGGTGCGCAGTGGAAGGTGCGAAATGAAGGAGGCGTAGTGGACTCCCTAAAGTGGGCGACTCCCTGACGTGTGGGACTCCCTAACGTGGAGAACTCGCTCAGTCGTTAACCCGTCTTCACTTCCACGTAGGAACTCCTACAGTGAGCTCACTAAAGGAGTCCTACTCGAACTTCCCTACCGAGTATGCAGCGAATCCGTCTCAAGGCGTGTGGAGAGAAAGCCTTTTTTCGCTTCGCAAGATGGTCAATCGGACACAAAATTTTGTCGAGACAACGGACATGGGCAGGGACACACCTGGAGAACTTCCTCCCATGAGAGGTCAAACATGGACGTGTGACTCCTCACCCCTTTTCGCATTTCGATTTTTCCACAAACTGCTTCGAAAAAGAAGCGAGAAAAAAAAAATTCCCCTTTTTTGGAGAGCGTGACGGAAATTTTGGGAAAAAAAAAAAAAATGCACACACGCGCGACGCGGAGGGAAAGGACGCGGACCCTTAAGTCATCGCGTGGCATGGTTTCGCGGAGGACCAGTTGCTTCGCATGCAAGTGTACATATACACATATACACATATATATATGTATATATGTGCACGTGTACGATGGCGTAATGTAGGGTCCCCCTATTTAGCCATTTGCTGTTCAACTCTGAGGGGTAGAGAGCAGCGATATGATCGATCGTGGCGAATCGTGGGCACATACCTATCGATGGCTTCCACCAAGTAGCTAACCTCAATATATGTATGCACCCATTCGCCATTGTAATGCGAGTTGTAGAAGCAGTGAAGTAATGTCCCCAAAATGGCGAAGTATGGGAGGAAGAAGTCACGGTGGGATTAGTTTTTTTTTTCTTTTACTAACGAATGAGAGATATTAACGCGGTGTCACTGATAGACATGTAAATCGAGGCAGCAACGTGGAAGACAATCCCGCTCCTTTTGTTCAAACCTCCTAACAAGTGAACACACAACTGGTGCCATTTTCTACACCTTTTTGAAAATCCCCATGGAAAAGGGTCGCCGCCGTGTGCAATCATTTCCATAGGGACGAACAGCCACGTGGCGATGGTTATAAATTTGAGGGTTAAGTGAAGGAAGAGTGGAATGACCCTCTCTACAGACGGGTGTAATATACTCGCCGTTAAATTTCCAACGCGTCGTCAATTAGTTTAGCCATTTGTGCAGTGCGGCACGTTCTTTTTGCGATCTGTTATTGTTATTCCTTCCCGCAATTTTTTTTTTTTTTTTTTTGTTCACTTGGTCCTGTCCACTGCCTCTGCTCCACTCGCGCCTGGCACATGTTTACCAACCAGCGTCCGCCAACTGGAGGGATAACTTACTCGATGGAAACGCAAAGGGGGAGATCAAAAGGAACAACATATCTAATGGTGGTGGGGGAAAAACGCTTCACGAGGAGTTAACCACGGAGAGATGGGCAGTTTGGCTGAACGTGCACTTCACAGGGAAGAAGGCGCCACAAGGAGAGGATAAAACGCGGTGCGTGAAGGCGGCTAAATCGGTGAACTAGGTGTTCCGGGAGGGGGCCTCCTCCTTTGTTCATTCTTTGGCCCATTTTTTCGCCCATTTTTTTGCCCCCTTTTTGGCCCATTTTTTCGCCCATTTTTTTGCCCCCTTTTTGGCCCATTTTTTCGCCCATTTTTTTGCCCACTTTTTCGCCCCCTTTTTATTACTATTTTTTTTTTTTGCCTTCCAGAACATCTTGGTGATCGCTTTGTCGCCATTTGAATCTGCGCACTCTACACCTTCTAAACCTCCTACACTTTTTTTTTTTTTTTACTTTTCCCCCACGGTGCGCAGAGCTAGGATGAACGCATCATCGCACAGAGAGTAACTGCCAAGGGGGGGGAGGTAGAGTACAGTACTCCCCCCGATTGGCACCATACATATAGTGGCAACCTTACGCAGTGCAAAGTTGCTCGTTGCGCGAGAAAAAAAAAAAAAAATCTTACGTGCTTCTTACCCACCGGGGGGAAGGTTTTACAAAACGATTAAGCGAAGTCCCCATGTGTCGAAGTGAGCCGACTGGAATTGCATCTCTTCGAAAACGAAGATGAAGAAAAGTGCGCTGTGGGAGTGGGGTTGCCTTACCTTGTTTACGTGAAAAAAAAAAAAAAAAAACGTTAAGGGAGCACTGTGCTGGTAAGTAAGAAAACGTAATCGCATGTACATAGGCACGCACGTGTAGTGTAGTGTACGTAGGTGCGCTGGGAGGTACCATTATTCATATGTTGGCTTCTTTACCGGGACATTGGCCACACGCATGAGCCGAAAGTGAACCAGCTTGCCCTCTCCGTCAACATCGAATCAGTGTAGTAAACACGCAAGCTTTGAGCTTTACAAGTTAGGCGAGCGAACTCTCCCCATACGTACGTACATGGGTACATAGGTACATACATAGGTACATACGTACATACGTACTTACTTACGTACATCCGTGGCTTATGCCGCTTGAAGAGCCAGCCTTCCCCCTGTTTGCTCAGTACCAACCCACAAGGAAATTCACCTTGGCGGAAAACCAGAGCAAAAAGGAAACTAGCGAAAAGCGACTCAAATAAACTAGTAAGTTATCAAAAGAGTCACGTGAAAGAAGGATATATCCCCCCTCTCCTGAAAATGAGCGAGGTAAGAAGATTACAGGTTGTGATATCATCAGGGGGAGTTAACCCCCTCCCCCACAAAGGAGAGTTATTTAGCCACTCCGCACACAAGCACCAATTAGTTCCTCCCCTGTTGTGTATGTTATTCGGGTCCCTCCGGAGAGTTGCTACACTGTGTGGTGCATGAGAGGAGGAGAAATAATTTGGCATTTTATTTTGTTCCTTTTTTTTGTTAAACTGCGAAATGGGAAAGACCATTTCATAGCACATATTTTTTTTTTTTTTTTTTTTGCGCTCCGATCAGGTAATTGTCCCACGGAGTTTCCGCCTGCTGGACGAGTTGGAGCGTGGGCAGAAGGGAAACGTTAGCGAAGGAGTGTCTTTCGGACTGGAGAGTGCCGATGATATTACTCTTTCGAATTGGTCTTGCACCATATTTGGACAACCGGGGACTGTCTTCGAGAACAGGATTTACTCGCTCACTATATTCTGTGGCGACAGCTACCCCGACGCGCCCCCCACGGTGAAGTTTGACACGAAGATAGAGATGTCCTGCGTGGACGGCGCCGGCCGGGTGAGTCATTTGGTGTGCTGAGCGGCTCACAGAAGGATGAGCAGTCGGCCCACTTGACGCAGTAATGCGGGCGGTTATGTTATTTTGCGTATTTGATTATTTGTTTGTGTGTTTGTTTGCGTGTTTGTTTGTTTGTTTGTTTGTTTGTGTGTTCGTTTGCTTGCTTGCTTGCTTGCTTTTTTGCTTATTTTTTTTTTATTTCCCCCCCCCCCCCCCCGATGCACAGGTCGTTAAGAACAACTTGCAGATTTTAAAAAACTGGAACAGGAACTACACAATAGAAACCATTTTAATCGCGCTCAGACAGGAAATGCTGTCAAGTGTCAACAAGAGGTTGCCGCAGCCCAACGAGGGAGAAATGTACTAATTGGAATGAGGCCCATTTTGTTTATCACCACGGAGGGGACGAAGGGGGAGAGACGGAACGAGAGGGAGAGGCGGAGGCTGAGGCAGAGCGAGAAAGGGCGCGGGGTTGTAGAGTAAACATGGGGAAGCCCCAGGAGAGCACATCAACAAAAACATCCCTCTTTGCAAGTCCCACTCGATTATTTTAACGCCAACAGGGATTCACTAATTTGTTGCGATGAAATGCGTGAATTTTTTTTCTTTCTTCACAATTGTGCAACGTTTTTTTTCTCCCCACAATTGTGTACTTTTATTGGCATATGGCCCTTACCGCTTCGTTTCGAATTCCCACCGCTCACCTCCCATGTGGACACGTCGCTTACGTTTCACATAACACGTAACTAGTGGAAAAAAAAAAAAAAAAATTTTTAATGAACTTTTTAAGTAGGTAAAAATGTATTCCTCATTTTGTGATCATCCCTGTGGAGGATTTACTTCATCGACGAGTGACTACACGTGTTCCTCTCTCCTTGCGCTGTCCCTCCAAAGGGGCAAAGGGATAGCCCAAGGAGAGGCGCAAAAAAAGTGACCCCTTCAGGGAGTGGCCCCCTGTAAGTAACCGCAGACCTCTCCCGTTTGTGCGGAAAGAGGGTCGGGTTGCATATGGGGGATACACATTTTAGTACATGAAAAAAGTTATTGCGATCCTTCTGATCCGCGTTTGCATCTCCGTCGCGCACCTCACCTCCGTGGGCGGCTCAGCGGAGAGTCGGTGTGCGGGTCGTGTAAAATACACACAAGGGAGAGCGAGAAAGTTGCCTCCTTTTTTTTTTTTTTTTTATTTTTTCATTTTCGCGCACGTATGCTGTCTCATTTCGACTCGCCTTTTTCACGAAGGGTGGCTGAAACGTTTGTGACGGTAACCAGAGGGGCGTCCAAGCATATTCACGCTCGGTTTATGCTCGCATGGCGTTTGAGTCACCTCCGAGTCACGTTCGCGCTACGTTCACATTCACGCGCATGTTCGTATTTTTTTTTTTTTTCCCCGCGGAATTGCGAAAGGATTGCACTCTCCACAGGGGTATGCCAATTCGTTCCCCGCGCGACGACCGAACAGGCGTTTCCACGTTTTGCCCACTTTGTGTTTTTCTCCCCCGGAGTGGAGGATTGCTGCGGTGATGCGGTGATGCGGTGTTGCGATGATGCGGTGATGCGGTGATGCGGTGTTGCGATGATGCGGTGATGCGGTGATGCGGTGATGCGGTGATGCGGTGTTACGCTGCTACGTTGCTTCGCTGCTACTCTGCTACGCTGCTTCACTGCGCGCGGCTCTTTCGGTGCGTCCAACTTGAATCGAAAAGGCGCAAGCACCCCGCGTGAGGAGAAGAGATACCTAGTGGTGAAAGGCACACCCGAGGGACATGCAGTGGACTGTCTCGCTCGCGCAGTGCATGTGAGCATGCACGTTGGGACGATCCCCCAGCTGACCCCCTCCAGTCATAACTAATAAGCTACCCACTCGTATGCCCACATGTGCATACACATAACTGCACCTTTTACGTGTCCACTTTTCCAACTTTTCCGGTTGGTCACGCCGCATCTCTAAGGGGATCCTCTGTTGAGAGTGTTGAAAAGGAACCACCCCCGGTTTGGTCAGGTCATGTGTGAGAAGCGAAACGGGGGAAGTAACACTCCGGAGGGCTTCACCATTTGGGAACACTGCCGCTCCCAATTAATGCTACACGCAAGAGGAAGGCTTTTCCCCCGTTGCATTCCACTAAAGAGTTTTTTTTCAACTCGCCAGGACGTCGTAAAACTGGTTCTTCAGAGACAGTTTGCTGCTTACCATTTGAGGACGTTAAAAGCCTGCACAGGTCAGGTAAAAATGTTGGAAGAGATTCAGTCGAGCAAGAGGAAGCAGGTTGAGGAGGGGGAGTTGGGGGGGTCGTGCGAGCGGGTCAAGAGGACCAAGTTGGTCCCGATTGGGGAAGTAGCAGCGGGGGAAAAGGTCGACCAGGTGAAGGGAGAGCAGCACGACACGATTGGGAAGGAAGCAACGGGCCAGGTGAAGGGAGAGCGGCACGACTCGATTGGGAAGGAAGCAACGGGCCAGGTGAAGGGAGAGCAGCACGACCCGCTTAGCTACCCGATTAGTCACCCGATTAGTCACCCGCTTAACAACGTAACGACGGACCAGGTGAAGGCAGAGAGGGATGCCCCCCCGTCCGCTGGCCCCTCCTCATGTGCAGCCGAGGGAAAGCCCCAAATCGGAACGGCCACTTTAAAGACGAACCAAAGTACCCAACAGGGAGAAACAAAAAAAGAGGAAGAAGTAAAAACAATTGTCACATGGAATATGAACAGTATAACAGTAAGATACAAAAATAAAGAAAAATGGAATGCTTTTATGAGTTTTTTTAATCGAATAAATGCAGATGTGTTATGCTTTCAGGAGGTACGATTACCAGCCATGAATCTAGATAATGTAAAAAATGCAAAGGATGGAAAAAGAGACAGAGGGAGAGTAAAAAACACAGATCAAAAAAGTCAAGTAGATTTTGAAATCATGGAACAAATTTTAAAAAAAGATTTTCACAACTATAATGCATACTTCAGTTTGGCTAACATAAAATATAGTGGTCAGCTGGTTTTAATAAAAAGGAGCATCCCGGTGAAGTCCATTCGATACAACCTCTCTTTTGATGCTGACCCTAGTGAACACCATGAGGAGGGTAGAGTCATAGTTGCTGAATTTAGCAACTTTTTTCTCTTAAGTACATATACACCGAATAACGGATTTGATTTAATCAAATTTGAAAGAAGGAGACTCTTCGATGAGCAGTTGAAAGAGTTTGTATCCGTTTTGAAAAATAAGAAAAAAAATTTGATATGGACAGGGGATCTTAACATCGCGCCGGAAGATATTGACCTATCTCACCCTGCTGAGTTTAGAAGAATGAAAAAGGGGAATGTACCCAAGGAGTTCGTTGGGCAGCCTGGCTGCACCGACTTTGAACGTAAGAATTTTAGGGGTATTCTCTCCGCAGGCGATTTGATCGACTCGTACAGGCACTTGGCTAAGCTAAGAGGCAACAAAGGGGGGGCTGTCAAAGGGGAGCCTGCCAAGGGGGAGCCTCTCAAAGTGACACCCGGTAAAGTGACAGGTGACATAAATGACAATATCTACACTTGGCGGTGTCCCTTCCTCATGGGGAAGAGCTGCAACAAGGCCATGCGTATCGACCACTTCATCGTGTCCAGGGACTTCATGCCGAACGTGGAGAGTGTGGATATTCACGGGTACAGCGTGTTCCATAACAACTTTTACGGCTCGGACCACTGCCCGGTGATACTACGCCTGCGGGGGGGGACAGGCAGTGATCCACCAAGTGGGGGAAGAAGCGAGACAACAAGTGGGTGAAGAAGCGAGTCAACAAGTGGGTGAAGAAGCGAGACAACAACTGGACTAAGCACTGTCCTGAGAAATGCGTTGCGCTTCCCGCCTGGCATTCCTCTCGAACACGGGAACCGGTGGGCAGCCCTCCTTGCGGACGAGACAGACTAACGTACTTCTCTCGCCGCTTACACACCAGGGGGTTGAAGAAGAGTCCACGCAAGTGTATACTACGTATCGCGCAATTCGTATGGGTATGCAAATCAGGTGATACGATCCCCACACTCTCCATTTGCTCCCTGCACAGTCGTGTGTCACCTGATGGGTATTTTTTCTGGCTGCATGTATCAAGTTTATTTTTTTTTTTTTTTCCACATGGAAATGACAACTTTTTTTTTTTTTTTTTTTTTCCTTTTGGCTGTTTTTTTTTTTTTTTTTTTTCCTCCCTTTTAAAATAAATTTTCAAAAAAAAACGCAGATGAAAGGCAAAGCCGCGTGACCAAGTGATACCGATCCAATCAGTGGAACAGGTTTTTTTGTTTTGCCAAATGAACGCTGCGCGCATCGTTGAGATGATTCGTTCAATCGGTTTGAAGCACACAGAGAGGTGGAGATAGGAAGTGGGACATGCGGGATTATGAACGGGGAAACGCTGCATAATAAATCAGGAGTGAAAGTGCAAACGCCTTGGTGTATGGCGAGCCCGCGGGGCGAGGAAAGGGGAACCGCAGGGGAGGGAAAAGAGGCACCGGGGCGGCATCGAAACGTTGGGAGGGTAAACTCCCGGGTAGGAAAAAAGTTCGCGGCACTTTCTGGGCGAAAGCGCGCAGGAAAAAAAATGCAAAAAGGGAGGCGGTAAAAAAGCGACGAAGTGGCGAAGTGGCGAAGTGACAAAGCGACGAAGTGACGAAGCGACGAAGCGACGAAGTGACAAAGCGACGAAGTGACTAAGCGACGAAGCGACGAAGCGACGAAGCGACGAAGCGACGAAGCGACGAAGCGAACAGAAGGAGAAAACAAACCAACTCTTCTGTGAGCGATTTCCCCGCGAGGGAGCATACGTATCTCGCCGTGTATGCAAACATGTACATTCGCACTTGCGCATGTTTATACGTACACGCACTGCAATGTAATGTAATGTACTGTACTGAACTGTTTATTTTCTTTTCTTTCTTTTTTTTTTTTTGCCATTTTGCAAAACTTTTTCTTCCCAGCGCGAAGAAGCAGTTTTTTTTTTTCCCCTCCCCCCCCCACAGCAGAATTGCAATTGTGGAGGAAGCCAAAAGGCGTAGCATTCCCCTGGGGCAGTGTACATATATAAACTCTGCATGCTCGTACGTGAGTTCCTTCCACGGGGTAAACATCGTAGCAGCTGCGAGGTGGTCTGTTGGGGGTAGGGCGAGTACAGCTCTGCGGAAGGGAGCGGCTCTGTGGATGAGAGTGGCTCTGCGGATGAGAGCGGCTCTGTGGATGAGAGCAACTCTGCGGATGAGAGCAACTCTGCGGATGAGAGCAACTCTGTGGACGTGATCACCTCTGCAGGTGTGGCCACGGGAGAAGTGACGGGTGCCATGGGCCGCTGTGAAATGCGCCACAGCACAGTGCTTCCCATTTGGCGCCTGTCCGACCCTACCTGACCGTTCATCCGTAGGTGTGCTGTATTTATGCGTGCATATATGCATATATGCATGCATGTATGCATATACACTTGTGTTCATTTTTCATCCCTTGAGCGTACCGTCCCTTTTGGCATCCGCGCCGCGTGACGCCTCTCCCCCCGGTTGCACGACATGCCCCCCCAGAATTCCACGCAGAGCCTCCGAAGATGATAAAAAAGTCGGACGAGTCGAGGCGAATCCTGAGGAAAAAACTGAACAACGACATAACAAACACCCTGTTGCTATTCGAAAAGGTACAAGAATGGGCAGACCTAAGCAACATCCTGCAGAAATTATATCTCACAATAGAAAAGTACGATGTCTTTGTGGACGTATCATCCAAGTTTCTCCTATTTAGGAGGTTATCCCAATGCCTGAATCCGTTGCTACCCTCAGGAGTACATTCAAAGGCGTTGATCATCTATTCGGTCATTTTTAAAAAAGCAGAAAAAAATTTTTTTATAAATAGCATCCACATACTATGTTCAGGCATCTTCGAATTTATGTTACATTGTACAATTAATTTGAAGACTATTTATTTTAAGAACATAAAAAGCATTCTGAATTTACGAGAAAATGTTTACATTTTCGCATATGCTCTCCTCCTTTCTCTCTTTAACGTGGTCGATAGTGATAACAATATTTTGCTGTATATTTATTCTATTAATAATTACATTGGAGAAAAAATATTTTTTAATAATATATGGCTACTTCTACTGAGACATAGCGAAATTAGGACCAACATTTTGCATTTTTTGGAAACGTCATTCAGTCCACAAATACATTTACTGTCCAAGGATAGAATTAGCATGCTTCTTCCTTTTAAGGACGACTTGGTTTTGTCCTCTGTTATTTTTTGTTTAAAGGATAAGAGTATCATTAATCAGAGAATCACATTAAGCTTGCTGATTAATAATTTTCCTCTTAGTCAGGTGAATTTGAGGAATCGAAGGAAAGGGATTCCTCGTGCTGGAGGTAGGAGTGTTGATTATATTCCACGTGGAGATCAACATAGTGTAGGAAATGCCGATTATGGTGTGCTCAGCGCGGAGCATGGAGCTCTCGAGTCGGCGGTCGCGAGGTCCGCGTCCTACAGCGCGCGTACTCTGCAGGGGAGGAGCGGTAGGGTGGCGGCGGATGGGGTAGCAGCAGATGGGGTAGCAGCAGATGGGGTAGCGGCGGATAGGGTAGCGGAAGATGTGATAGCAGCACACGGAGTAGCGGCGGATGGGGCGATGCCTCCCCTGCGCTTCGGCGAGAAGTACGAGCGAGGGAACTCCAAAAAGAGATACCACAGTGACAATGACCACGAGGAGGAAGGTGATGGGGAGTATAGCAGCGGGTTGGCAAAGGCAAGTCATGGTAGCAACCCTCTCATGGGGACAACAGGTCCAGGAGGGAGTCAAACACTATGGAGCAGTAACCACGGGGTGGGCATGAACAACAGAGCTGCTGCATATAATTATCAGGATGAGGAATCACTTAGGCAAGCAAGTAAGGAAGAAAAGTGTGAAGACAACGAAAAGTTGTTAGATCATACGAGCATCGGATTTAATGACCACTATGATGGAGGCATGATGGGGGAGAAGCACGAAGTGGATGCGTTCGATGGACCCCTCCCCAAGGCTGATGTGAAGAAGGTGAGATATGATGTCGACCGGGAGAGAGGCAATTTAGAAGGAGGTGGCAGGGTCGACATAGATAGAGATGGCAGGGTCGACGTAGATGGAGCTGGGGGGACTTCTTCCCGTGGAGGACGCCCCCAAGTGGGGCTAAAGGAAGAAGTCGAGTCGGCAGCTAGCCCCTGCGTACTGTTCAACGACGTAAGTAAAAAAATCATCGCACGCAGTGTTATGTTCCTATTGCAAAAAGGAGATATCGGATTAAACAGAAGAATTTTCAAGTACCTCTATCTGTTCGAAAATAACGATGAAAAGAATTTGAAAGAAGGAATTATTAACATAGAAAATTACAAAGTATTCATAGAAACAGTGATAGACGTTCTTCAAAATAAATTCCATGACAACTCACAGACTGTGTCACATGTCCTTTATACTCTCCTAAAAAATATGGACTACCTAAATATAAACAGACTCATTATGAATAAAATTTTTCTTTTTCTTTTGAATTTTTGTTATAAAAATAGGGGGAATAAGAAGATAAAGCAATTTTTTCGGAACGTTTTGACATTAAATTTAATTAGTTTTGAAAATATTTTGAATATTTTCCTTTGCACGTTTTACTTCCTCTTGAGGAATTACGATAGCTTATTGAGACAGAAGGCTCATGAGTACACTAAGAGATTCACAAATCTGATGAATATTATGACTTATTTTATTGATTTCTTACGTAGAATGAATCGGTACGTATACACGTACTTTTTATTTTCGTTTAGTATTGCTATTTTGAGACTGATGAGTCGCTTGAATTTGGTTATCCTTTCTTTGTTTAGAAAGTACAGTCACGTGAAGGAGGTGAGCGAGAGGTACTTGATCGAGGCGCATGAGGTGGTCTCCGGTCGGCACAGCTCGCTGTACTACTTCTTCTTCTTCGTGACGCACTATAACAACTACTACCTGAACCGGTGCTTCGTGCTTCTGGCCAGGGAGAGCGCCTTCTTCCGCGCGATCGTGCGCCGGCGGGGCGGCGCGTATGGCGGCTCGTATGTCAGCGCGAATCAGGGGGCCTTCCCAAATCAGGGGGCCTTCCCGAATCAGGGGGCCTTCCCGAATCAGGGGGCCTTCCCGAATCAGGGGGCCTTCCCGAATCAGGTGCCCCCCCCCGTGGAGGAGAAGAGGAACAAAATGCAGAAGATCGGGGAGGCGCGCGTCTACGATGATGAGGATGGGTACAACTCACCAGAGAGTAAAATAAAATACGAGCAGTACAGCAACGAGAAGGAACTCAAAATAAGGATGGCTGATACGTCTATGGATTATATGAAGCGCAAAGTGAAGAAAAAAATATTTGAGAGCGGTTTGAACAGCGTGTCCGCTGCGAACACGGGTAGCATTTACAAAGTGACTAATTTGCAGAGGGCAGAAGCGGAGGGGAATTACGGCTCACATGTGAATAGTAGCAGAGGCCATTTGAACGAAGGTGCAAGTAACAGTAGAGGTCACTTAGGGATATCTACCCACCCCGGTCACAGTGGGGGGGGTGGTCTCGTTAGCAGCTACAGAGTGAAGCTCGAAAATGACGAGCGATTTTTCTCAATACTGCTAAAGTATAGAGAAAAATTGAGGCGCAATTTGAACGACGCGATAGTAAGGAATAGCGATCTGTTCTTCTTCACGAATAACTACGAGTATGTGATTTTTTTATTTTACAATTACCATCTGCTAGTGGAGAAGGAACATGTGAACAGAAGCTGCTACTTTTTTTTGAAACACATTTTGAAGAACTGCTCCTGTGACAATGAGGATAAGTTTTACTTCTGGTGTGTTTTGTTTCTGCACGTGGTTAGAATAAATTTTAATAGATCTCTACTTAGGGGTTCGAAGCCGACCGATGGGGAGGTGGACAGTCCGGTTGGAGTCGGCAAGCTGTACTGTGGGAAGCGGGCCAAGGCCCCGCAGGGGGAGGAGTCCCCGGCAGGGGGGGGCGCCCTGATGGAGAGCCAGCTGAAGAGCCAGAAGAACGAGAGGAACCAAAGTAAGCAGAATGTGCAGAGTAAGCAGCATGTGCAGAATGTGCAGAATGTGCAGAATGTGCAGAATGTGCAGAAGAACCACGCAGGGGAGTACACCGAAATGAGGACCATGGAGGAGCTGAAGGGGAAGAAGAGAAACACCCCGCATAACCACTTTGCCAACACGGAGCAGGCACTCCTGTTCAGCATTACATTCCTGGAGGGGGTACTGATCTACGCCAACAAAATAGTTAAGCGAATATTCCATTACATCAAAATGTTGAGAAAAAATAAAAAATTTATAAAAATATTTTTCGATATCAACTATTTGTATTTTTTCTGTGATAATATGTATTGCTTGAAGATTTGGAGAGACTCTATAAAATGCAAAGATGACTACGAGTTGACAATAAACGTGAGAGTAATTTTGGAATTTATTTTAAATAATAAGACAAGTGAGTACCATATTATCCACTCAAATTTTTACAACCTCACTCATGATGTATTTAAGTTATACAATCGGAACAACACTCTCATCAATTACTACATGATTAAGTTTATAAAAAGCAACAAAAAGAATTTGGCCTACATTTTGGATAACATAGTTATTAGTATGTTTGATTTGATTAACGAGATTGAGGAGGGACTAGTATCCTGTGGAGCGGTTGACGGTGCGAGTTACGAGGAGGTAGCGTTGAGCGGTGGGTTGCCTTTGGCCAGCGGCGGGTTGCCTTTGGCTAGCGGCGGGATGCCTTTGGCCAGCGGCGGGTTGCCTGTGGCTGGCGGTGGGTTGCCTCTCTCGAGCGGCGGGTTGCCTCTGGCTAGCGGCGGGCTGCCCCTCTCGAGCGGCGGTGCTGCCATGAGCGCCCAACGCATAAGCGCGCAGAGCAACTATGAAAAGTGCTTGCGGAAACTGAAGTGCAAATTTGATTACATAAACTTTTTTTTCACGGGCATCGAAAATTTCATTCTGTGGTTGTACAAGCACAGGGTGAGTAAAAAAATTTACAATGCAAGGAACAAGATGTCGCTGCAGAATTATGAGAAGAACCTGCACATAGTCATGTGCTACATTTGCACCGAGGGGAACTTAAGCGCTGCTTACTTTAGGAACTACCTCGACGTGTTCTTCTTGCTGTTTTTGAAGATCATTTATATTAACGAGAACGTGGGGGAGATCGGGACCGGCGCGGGCGACAGTGCCATTAGCGCGGTTAGCGCGGTTAGCGGCACGAATAACGCCAACGTCAGTAATGGAGTTAGTGACGATCAGGCCGCTAGCTCAGCTAACCCAGCTAACTCCGCCAACCCAGCCAACACAGCTAACTCCGCCACCCCTGATAAGGCCGCTCCCCCTGATAACTCCGCCAATCCCGCCCCCCCCGCGCATAGCGGCGCCCTGCAGAAGGAAAAGAACTCGCTGAAGCAGAGCATGCTGCTGGAGTTCAAGCGAGACGTGATCAACCTCATCACACACATATTATACTGTGCATACAGTTACAACAAAAAAATGGATTACATAAAAATACTCAACAGCTACTACCGACAAATCATTCATCACATTCTATTCCTGTACTTTTATTTCACCCTAAAGAAATATTACAGTTTGCAAATCCAGCTCATCAGTTTCATAAAAAATATACTTCCCCTGTACGAAACGAATACAGACAAAAATGTGTTTTCCTGTGATGTATTAGAGAAGGACATTACATTTAGGAAGGTCATGAAACACACCAATTATGAGGAATTTATTTTAGCTAGCAAGTACCATTATGAATTAATTAACAGAAATAATTTACGTGTAAAAAATGACGTATTCATATTTAGTATCCTCAGGAAAAGTATGACGATTATATTTAATTTTAATGAACAGGTAATATACAAAGAGACAATTATTTATTTGATTGAAAATATTATTTTGGAGAAGGATGTGAAGTCATACTATCTGACTGTTTTTTTTGGATCTTTTATATATAATAAAATCAGAAACTCAGAAAA
>NC_020401.1:1538047-1545751 GCF_000321355.1 Plasmodium cynomolgi strain B
AAAATTATTTACAGAGATGAATTAAAAACACAACTAAAATTTCAAAACAGATTCGAATACGATGGAAATATAACTGTTGATGATATTGAGAATAGTTTATGTGAAGGTAAAATATCCACTGCTGCTTTTTGTACCGTTTTTTCTATCAAAACTGATGATAAATTTGTGAATGTACAGCAGAAAAATATTTCGACTCTCTTTTCTGTTATCTTCAATTTGTATGCCTATTTGAAGAAGAGGCTTAGGGTGTACTGTCGGAGTAATAGAAGCCTTCTCACTCACGATGATCGGAACGCCCCTCCGAACAGCAGCCACTACAACAACGGCAGTAGCATGTACAACAACGGCAGTAGCATGTACAACAACGGCAGCAACATGTACAACAACGGCAGCAACATGTACAACAACAATAGCAGTGTGTATAATAATAATGGAAGCATGTATAATGAGAATGGCGGTCCCGTCGGAGCAGGAGCTGGTAGTGGAACCATCGACCCGGCTGGTGGAACTGTGGACCCACTTAACACCAGCAACAACGATGGTGGCATGTTTGCCAACGTGTTTGCTCAAGGTGGAGGCGCACTCGCACGTGCAGGCAGCCCCGTGAATCACGCATCTGTGAATAGCGATCCCGAGGGGAGGAACTCACCCCATGTGCTCCGCATGAGCAGCGCTGTGCGTGCGGAGGAAGCCATTCGAATGAACCGAGGGGCTTTTATGGAGGACACAATGCGGATGGGTAGCGCAGCGGACAGAACGCTCCGCATGAATGTAGAGGCGGAGGCGGCAATGGGCGCAGCGGTGGATGCAGCGATGGGTGAGGCAGTTCGGATGGAAGCGATGGGTGAGGCAGTTAGAATGGAAGCGATGGGTGGCAACGTAGCGGCGAATCTTGAAGGGGGTGCATCCTACGGGCAGTACGCCGGCGGGGACTATGCCTATGGGAGGGTGCCAGCAGCTGTTGGGAGTGAGCGCATGGGACATATGGGTGGAGAGCATCTTAGTGGAGAGCGCCTTAGTGGAGAGCACCTTGGTGGAGAGCACCTTAGTGGAGAGCATCTTAGTGGAGAGCATCTTAGTGGAGAGCACCTAACTGTGGAACCCCTTGGCATGGATCGGCATGTCGTGGAACCACTCGGCATGGGGAGCGCCGCCACCGTCGGAGGAGGAGAAGGAAGCTTTGGGGGTGCCCAGCACATGGCAGGCAGCAACGAGCAAATGGGCGGAGGGAGCGACTACCTGGTGCAGAATTACGGACAGGACAACGCAAGTTTTTCCTTCCCAGGGGAGATTAACGTTGACGGTGAGTTCGCCCATGGGAATGGTGGAACAGTGGGGGCGTACCCAAACGGGAAGTATATTTATCGTGAAAATTTGAACCAAGGGAGGGGCGAGGTGATGACTCAAGGCATTTACCGAAAGGGAGACGGTTTGAACAACGTCGTGGTGAGCAGCGGGGCCTATCCAAGCGCGTACTACGGAAGCGTTGGGTATGAACATGAGCAGATTCGAATGGACGAGACGATGCATGGGGATGCGTTGGGAGTGGGGGGAAGTCAGCAGAGAGGAGGTAACCTGGGAGGGGGCAATCCAGGAGTAGGTCTTTTACGAAGCGACATGCAAGGAGGGGAGTCCCCCCGCCAGCAGATGCACGACGTGAAGAACGGGACGTTTAGCAGCAATCAGTTGGCGAGTGTAATGGGTGAGGTGGGCATGGAGACGGGCCCTGTAGGAGTGACCACAGGAGGGAGAGCAGACGGAGCGGCATCAGCAGCGATGGGGTCTCTCACGAAGGACTTCAGCTTCAATATGCAGAACGAAAATGTATTTGCGAAGACGGACGATAGTACGCTAGCCTTGTCCAATCGAATCGAACACTCCTTCCTGTACAGAGGGAAAATAAAGAGCAACGGTGCCTCGAACGAAGGATCCAAGAGAAACAAAAAGATACTCCTACTGAAGGTGTGCCTACGGAACATCATTTCGATAAATAAATTGCTTTATTTCGTGACGAGAAGCGACTTCCTCTTTATAGATAATCTTTACATTATCTTTAAGGAGTACATCTCGAAGAGGAAGGAGTACAATGACGACAAGGTGGAGGAGTCGGATGACGACACGGCTTCGTCCACACATGAACACAGGAATCGGTTTTTGAAGAGCGTCATGAGGGTGGGTCGCATGGGGAACGGTCAGCAGCAAGAGGGGGGTGACAACGACGAAGGGGATGGCGAAGGGGATGACGAGGAGGAGGACGACGAGGAGGATGACGACGATGACGACAGCTGCGACGGAAACTACAACGACAGTGAAAACGACTACGATAGGGACGACTACAACGAGTACAACTATGAAGGGAACGACCACGATAGCGACTACGACGACAGCGACAGCGACCACGATGAGCAGAAAATTATTCAAGAGCACGTGGACCATTTCGTTGATGATAAGGGAGCGATCATGGGACGGGCAAACATCAACAAGGGAATGAGCAGCGGAAAAAAAAAAAGAAAAAAGGAAAGAATAAGAGAATACTTCAGGAGGGAAAAAAAATTGTTAAAAAAATTTAATTTTATTGGAAAATTTAGTAAAAGCTCGATGAAAAAAAGTATGATTGTTATGAACAAGTCAGGTGAATTTATGGAAAAAAAAAAATTATCATTTTCGCTAACTCTGTTAACAGAATTTCATGACGACATACTGGTGAAAATTTTGGACGATTTATTAAATTATTATGAGAAATATAAGACAAAAATTAACATAAATGAGTTTATGAATTTTGTGTTTCACATTTATTTGAACATTTGCACACTTACGAAGAGAATTATTAACTGCATTTATCAATTTTATGTTTTCACTCATAAAGAAAATTACGCAGACTTCTCAAAATATTATGAGTAGCCTTTGGTTTCTGTACATTCTTTTTGTCATCGCAAATAATCATTTGTAATGACAAGCTACAAAAGAAAATAATCCTTGAGCAGATTAGTATATTGATACAGATATCTCTTTACAGTTACTACTCCAAGAACGTGAAAAATAATTACAATGTGCAGACACCTCTTCCGAGTTTTATCCTTCCCTTTAACATTCATTACATCGTTCAAGATTATTTCATAAGTAATAATTTTTTCAAAAAAAAAAACGCAAAATGTTATTACATGAGGAATTTGAAGCTTATAGAGAGAAATTTTAACATTAATGATTACTCTGAGATAGCTGCCATCAACGCGTTGTCTTTCCTCCTTCTTTGTTTTTATCATGTCGTTGTGAATAGCGGCACTTTGGGGGATGCTACATCAAATGGTAATGGTGTGAATCACGGCGCAGCGCATGGTACTGGTCACACCGCTGCACACGTCACATCACATAGTAACAACAGTACTAGTGGAAACAATCAAGGTAGCAATGGACACGGTGCTAACCAGGTGAAGAGCTATATCTGTGAATCGTCAATCAACCTGTTTTACGAAAATTTCAATAAGTACCTTTCCCTCATTTATAACAACAGTTTGCAAAATGTTTTTTTCAGATACTCCTTTTTGTTAATAATGAATTTGCTGATAGATTATAATTACAACTGCAAATATTATATAAAGAAAATTACGTTCGATTTGTATGCCTACATTACTAACGTGGATATACGTTGCTTTAAAGCTTTGGCAAGTATTTTTAAAAAGCTGAACGAGTCGAACATAGATGAGTTATTGTTAGTCCCTACAAGCAGCATTTTCTCCCTCAAGTTTAATATAATAAATTCAAGGATTAATTATATTAACAAATTATCGCTAATCATTTTGGCAGGGAATCGAAACTTCTACCTTAGTCACCTTCCGAAAATTGCAGAAAATATTTCCGAGTATCTGAAATTCTGCACCGATTTGAAGCTATATCGAGAAATATTAATTTTGATTTGCACCATTATTATTAAGAATGATGAAAATGAAATTTATATCATTATCCCTACGTTCATCTCGTTGATACTTCAGATTTACCATGTCGAGAGGATGAAGTACAAAATTACTGTAGAGGATATACAGAATGTAGAAAAAGATGAGGACAATTATATTTATGACTTCAATTCGTATAACAATGCAGATGTGTTATCTCTTTTGAAGACTCTCCTGATTATTATTAACATTTTGGTCAAACGTAATGTTAGTTTTATTAATTTTTATTCTTGGATTTTTTTCAAGGACATTTCTATTAAGAGGAACTCCTTTTCGGCGCACAGGCACATGGGCAACTACGCCAGCGGGGGCAGCGGCATTGGCGGGGTTGGCGGAGTTAGCGGCATTGGCGGCATTAGCTTAGTTAGCGGCGGAGGCTCTCCTCTGCGAAGTGGCCGCCCCGGCGTGCGCACGCAGGGCGTAGAGGGAGGAAACGCACCGCAAGTAGACCCCCCCACCCTTGACAACCAAGTGGAGAAGGATCTAGAAGCCAATGGGGAGCTCATCCAAGGAGTTAGTTTCCAACCGGACGGAAGAACACCCAAAAAAAATGTGTTGGAGGATGGGGAAGAGGATTATTTCGCATCGTGTGCAAACCAAAAGGAACACAACCTCGATGGGGAAAAGGATGATATAATTACCATCCTGTTGAATGCCAATCAGGAGGAGGACCCATTTAGCAAAGGAAGTAGCATGTCACCATCTCACATGATAAAGAACACAGCGCTGCAGAATAAGGGAAGAACGGAGGAGGGGAGATTTGTTGCCTTCCTTGACATTATTGAAAAGCTGTACACACCCGCAACTCCGCATAAGAGATACAAATTAGGTGCCGACGGAGGGGGGGACGCTAATAGTGTCAACGAGGCGATTGCAGCTACTGGAGAGGGAAGCCCGAGAAGTACAAACGCCGCCCCCCCTGTTCAAAACAGCAGCAGAAATAACCAGGCGAACGACCCAGGGGTTAGATTCCTCGACGAGTTGGAAAACGAAAATGCAGAGGGAGATCACCACAGCTATGGAGGAGCAGACCATCGTGATCGCCGAAGCAGGCGAGACCATCACAACAGCTACGCCAACAATGTAAAGAAAAACCTCTACTACTGTGATAACTACCTAAGTGAGTACATACTCAACACGAAGAATCAGCTCTCAGGATACTCCTCGTGTGAAAATAACTTAAGTAGCTCCTCTGTGAACTCCGTAAGGAGTAATTTCTCCAACAATTTTTCAAAAGATATGAGAGCATTTTTGTCCGATTCTTCGGATGACCCTGACGTTAGCAACAGCAGCTCCAATGATGTTAGCCACCTTTCTCACATGATGCCAAATGTAGAGAATGATGAAGAGATGTCCTCAGACGATATGTACAGCATGGCAAATGACAAATGGAACCATGTGCATTGTTTGCCTAATTACGACATGAACGAGTTGGGAAGAAAAAAATTTCCGTGCACTCGTGCAAGAATATCCCCCTCATTTTAGTGTACTTGTCCAAAAAAATTAAATTAAATTTTTACAAATATTCTATGAAGAAGCCCAAGGACGAGACCCTCATTCTGCTCAAGGAGTTGAACTCTGTGGAGAACGAGATTAACGATTTGTTTTTGGAAGTGGACCTGAACCAGGTGTACGCGGACTTTCTCATGAGGTAGAAGCGGTGACAAAGAGCTAGGCGCAGCATGGATGGCACACTCAACATTGTGTGGCAGTGTGCCTTTGTGTGTTTTTCCCGTACCAGTTTGCAACCCCCCTCGGGGATGGTGACGACTGTTCATTTGTGATCCCTCCATTGTTTGTTAATCCCCTCGCCCTTGTGCAACTTGTACCGTTAAGCGCGTGTCGGCCAAGACTGGTCACCTGCGTCAGTTGTGAGCGCGGCAGATCGATCGGCATCGCCGCTTCTCCACGCTTAATAGCTTATCCGTTTTTTTTTTTTTTTCCCCCTTTTGATTTTCCCGCATTGCATGCGTCATGCGCATTTATTAACCCTTTCCTGTCCGCTTTTCCGCCGAACGAACCAAGGTGCGGAACTTGCAAAAATGAGTAAATGCAAAAGGTGCTTACGTTGCTTCTCTTCACCCATTTGGGGTGATCGGGATAAGTTCATGGAGCAATGAAAACGACGAGGTAATCCAAAAAAAAAAATGGAGGAGAAAAAGCGCGAAAGGGTGGTACACAAATATGGGGAAAAAGAAGTTATTCTACACAAGTGAGTCAATCGCTCGAATGTCTTTCCTTTTACCCAACATTTGTATGTCACCTTCTGTCTCTCCCTCCGCTGCGCAAAGGAAATTTGCAAAAGGTATGACCTGTTCAGGCATTTTTGGAAATTTTTTTTTTTTTCACAGAATAATGATATTTTGGCTAGCTACTAGCTACATCATGCGAATCAGCGCAGATAATATTTTTTTTTTCTGCAAATCGTTACACAGATACCCTTCTCACTTATGCTTGTAGAAAAGGGGAACGGAGGGGTCGGTCCCGCCAATTTTGTGCTTGTACGAATCGTAAGCATCTTTGAGGTACTTCCTTTTGATGGTTTTAAAGTTGTACACGTAGTTGTTGTTTTCTGCGAACTCGTTGGTCTGCTGGATGTGCGGCGTTATGACTGGCACTCCGACGCGGAAGAGGAAGTGTCCTAGGGAGGATACGAAGGGGGGTTGGAAAGCGGAAGCAGGTTAGCAAGCGGCAAATTTCACGGTTGACAGGTAGTTGGTCACGTGCCACAACACCAACGGGTACGTCCGCTGGCGCAACCATCGCGCTCAAGATACCCGTTTTAATTTTGAAGGCATTTTCCTTGTCGCCGTTTATCAGGCTTAGCATGGACTGTATTTTTTCAATGTCTGCGAAATGGGGAAGATTGGAGTCATTGGTCAATTGGGGGCGACAAAATGCGCGGCATGTACACAGCATGTGTACAGCATGTGTACAGCATATGTACAGCATATGTACAGCATATATACAGCATATGGGCCTATGGGACAGGGCTCCACCCTTAACACTCGTCGGGGGGGGGAGGGTAACCAAATGGTCCTTCACACGGCTGTCGAAAGCAGCGACAAGTTGCACACACGTCCATAGCAACATTCACTGTTGGTTTAGCCTTTTTGAAACTTTTGTCCATTTTTTTCCCATGCCCCGTTGCTGCATGCCCCTTTGCTCCATGCCCATATTGCCATTTTCTCCTTACTGTTGTAGTTATTCATTATGCTCTGACGAATTTTATTTTTCATGTAATTATCGTAGTGGAAGGCCGTGACGTCGTACATGAGCTGGTTGACGAAGCTCTGGTTTTTTCGGAACAGCTCGCTTAGCCTGTTTTTGCTGTAGCATCCTTCCCGCTTAAACCTGAACGCCATCCTGCGTCATCCTTCGGTTGTGCGGTTGAGCGGTTGTGCGGTTGTGCGGTTGTGGAGCTGGCCGGCGCGGGAGTCATGCAAATGGAAGCACACGTGTGCCCATAAGTACGAACGTATGTATGCACGTATGTATATATGCACATGTATATATATATACAGTGTGTGGAACCCTGCCTCGAGATAACGCCGGGGAAGTGTTTTTTATTTTATTTTTTTTATTTATTTCCTCCTTATGATGTGCCGCTTTGGAAAGAAATACATTCCTGCCGTCTCAGTGCGACCCTCCACAATCTCGCTCCGATTTTACAACTTCGCCGTGGCCATGTTTTGTTGTGATGGTTTTTTTTTTTTTTTTTTTTTTTTTTTCATTCCATTTTTCCCCTTTTGGA
>NC_020401.1:1545921-1571801 GCF_000321355.1 Plasmodium cynomolgi strain B
GCTCGTTCAATAGGGCAGGCAGTTCAATTTAATGTACTACTACTACTACCAAGGGGGGGCAGCTCGGCCGAGGAGCCATATAAGCCTCATTTTAGCGTTCCTCATTGCCACTCTTTTCCTTTTGCTGATAAAAGGGTGCCTCCTACGCGTGGTTGTTTCTACGTCGTATGAGAACCACTTCGATGTGCTTCTATACAAGGTATCGCCAGGCCTCAGCTGATAAGAAAAAAACGTTGCTCAGGTGGTTGCAGTTGTGAAGCTTGTGCAGCTTATGTAGCTTGTTCAGCTTGTGGGGAACGGTTTTCTCGGCTGTACTGCTCCGCCGCCAATGGGGCATTATGCCTCGTGTGCATGTTTGTCGTTACGTATGCAGTTATTTTTCTCCGTCGGCCCTGGCGCGAAAAAGGGGTATCATCATCTCTACGCGGAGAGGTCTCTGCCCATTTTATTTATTTTTTTTTTTTCTCGCATGAAAAATTGTGGCCTCAATAGTAAAGCGAAAATTGTAAAAAAAAAAAAAAAAAAAAAAAAAAAAAAATTACGAAACTATGAAGCTGTGAAGCTGTGAAACTTTTTTTTTTTTTTTTTTTTCCGTTACATGCTATGAACACTTTACCGCATGATATTAAGCGGAATAGGGACTCATGAAGGAAAAAAAAATTGCTAAAAGGATTCATATTTGACCTTTTTATGTAACCTTTTGCTTACCTGCGTATGCGTCATATTGTACAGTAAAGTTCGCGCAGGAAAGTACGCAAGAGTTGTATATATGCCTGCGCAGTTGTATGCATAGCAGGGCAGCGGCCGAGGAGTAGCAAAGCTGTTCGCCCAGCATCGCACGGGAGGGAAGCGGTAAAGAGGAGGAACGAAGCAAAGGGGACTGTCGCGGCGGAGTACCCACGAGGCAGAGTACCGACGAGGCAGAATGCCGACGAGGCAGAGTACCTACGAAGTAGCTAACTTTGCCTTGTCACTGCCTTCTACACGTGCTTCCCCAGTTGGGCGCCTCCCACGTGTTGTACACGTTGCATGTGAATCTGCTTCTAAACCTCATCTCTGCACAGTCCAGTCCCTGCGAAGACCCCCCGCAGTACAATTCCTTCTTTCATATTTGTCTTATCCCTGTGCCATCGAGGGGGTTGCCTCTATATGTCAGTATAGCAGTGCGAGTGCACCTACCGCAACGGTTTATTGATCAATTTAAGGGGGTCACCGCGCAACGTGGGTCACACGACAAAGCGGCCTGGATTAACAGCAAGCTGAAGAAAAAGGATCTTCGCTAATTAGTCCCCCCCTGGAGAGTTACCCCCTTTTCTGGTGAGTTAGCCCCTTTTCCGGAGAGTTACCCCTTCCTGGCACATCCCATGGATTCGTACGCCGAGGCAGGCATGTCAGGGATCCACCTAGAGGAAAGCGCAGTGCATGGCGCGGAAATGGACGACGGGGTGAAGACGTCAAGTCACAGGAACAACGAGTACGAGGGTGGTCATTACGGTAATGCAGGTTATCAACAGGAGGAGCAAGAAGGGACCACCTATCAACAGGAATATAAATCGAATGGTAAGAACAATCAGGAGGGAGAAGCGGCAGGTGCAGGAGAGTACTCATATGAAGGGAACTACAGTAATAATTTGAATAAGGAACTCTTGCGTAACGTGCCAAAAAAAAAAAAAAAAAAGTACGAAGGAATGTATAATAAGGGGAAGGGGGAGAAGGAGAGAAAAAATGGAGGAGAGAAGGAGAATACACCCTACTGCTCTTTTAACAATTTTGAGGAGGAGGTAGTAGGGGGAGGAGCCAACCAGGAGGGTGCAAATGGGGAGGTATACCCAAACGGGGAGGTACACCCAAATGGGGAGGTACACCCAAACGGGGGTGGATACCCCAACGGGGGTGGATACCCCAACGAGGGCCACGATGAGGAGAACGGTGACAACCCAGGAAGGAGCAACCACCCTGAGCAGAGTGATGACGAGCAGGAGGACGAAGCCCCGTTCAATCAGGAGAAGCTGAAAAAAATGGACAAGAAAAAAAACTGATGGAAAGGGGAAAGAAGAAAAAGAAAGAAAATGTGGATGACAAAAAATTTAGTGAAGTGTACAATTCTATATATGAAAAATTTAAAAAAAAAAGGATCAAAAAAAAGTGGAGAAGACCATTATGGAAATAAAAACGATTTTTACGAAATTAATTATGCTTCTTCAGATCAGGTGAATTCCACATCTAGTGTAGATGACGACTCTCTATTCAGTGACGACGTGTTGAAAAAGTATATCATAGGACAGGTGCTAAATATTATTAGGACTTCTTTCCATTGGGCCATCACCTCCTTTTTGCTATTCATTCTGTTCGAGCATTTCTCCGTTTTTTACGTTTACCGATTGGTGTCATTTTTAACACTCTTTCTTTTTACCCCGATATCGATATATCTCGTGAGGTCTCGAAGCATCAAGTTTTTCCTAATAGCGACAAACACGGTTCGGCTAGTCATATGGGGCTTCTGTATCCCCTTTCTCTACACCCTCTACCGTGATGAAATTAAAAAGTACTACGTGAATCGTTTTTACGAATTTTTGTTTACTCTCCTTCTGCTGGTTGATAATGTACAAGTAAATATATCCAATTTGATCGACATAGACAATAACGGAATTGATTTCCTATCGAAGAAATATCAATAAAAAATTAGCGAGAGAGCTAAAAGGAAGTTCCTCACACTTCATCAGTTTTTTTTCGATGCTTCCTTTATTGTAGTGAATCCGTTAATTATATTTATTATGTACCTTTTCAGTAATTTCTTTAGTGAACCCTACCTTAGGGATGTCTTCATTTATCTCTCTTCATTAATTTTTGCTGTCATAACTATTATCTCTTTGACTGTTTATACTCTGGGATTGGAAGAAGCTGAGAAGACACTCAAGCGTACTGTTGGTAAGCACCGTTCTGCGTGTCTAGAATCACAAGCTACAGCGGAGGGTAGTGTAGAAAATATGATCGAAGAAGGGAATTACGATAGAGGTGAAATGGATGACAATGACGATGATGATGAGGATGAGGAGGATGAAGATACGGGTGTTGTGAAGAGACGTGGAAATAAACGATCAGATAGACGAGAAGGAGAAGAAAATGATCAACATCGTGATAATGAAGACGACTTTGAGAAGTACTACGCTAGACATAGCAACAAGGAAGATAAGAATATCACATCTTACAGTACGTACCCAAACATTTACAATGATCAAACGAAGAAATACCTCACGGAACGATCCAACATCGAGTATGACGATTATAAAGGATTCGAGCAGATGTCCTTGAAGAGTCAATACAGAAAGCAATTTTATGAACTGCTTGATAATGTCCTTCGGATTAAGAAGGATAACACGTTGCTCTTTTATATATGTTCCCTCTCGTTCCTCAATAGTGTAGAAGACATCATGATCCTCATGCTCATCCCCCTGACCTCTATCTACATCTCGGAGTTCTTCTACATTAGTAGTATTTTCGTGCAGCTCCTCATTGCCGTCATCTTGATTTCCCTCACCAAGTGCTTCGAGAATATATCCTACTACTCCAATAAGAGAAATATTATCGCGCTGAAGGACATCTTTATGTAAGTTTTTGCGGAACCGCGACGGCGCGCAGCCTCTTTGCAGCGTCACCGCGTCGACGTTTTACCGCGTCGAAGTTTTACCGCCGCACCGCTTCGAAGTTTTACCGCTTCACATCACCGCTTCACATCACCGCTTCACCTCACCGCCCCTCCCCCCGCAGCGGAATCATCCTGTCCGGAGCCTCCCTCCTGTTCTTTTTCTTCCCCTTCCTGATGATCAACCACCTGAACATCTACAGCTTTTTAATTTTCTACATTTTCTGTTGCCTTTTTTACTTTTTCTTCTCGACCAACTTGAAGACGACGTAAGTTTTGCCATCGAGTGGAGAGGCGCAGTGCGTGCCTTCAACCCTGTGCCCGCTCACGCATGCGTTTGCTTGAGTTAGCAGCGTGCTTGCTTCAGTCAGCAGCGCGTTTGGTTCAGTTAGCAGCGCGTTTGGTTCAGTTAGCAGCGCGTTTTCTCCACTCCGCCGCGTGCTTGCTTCACTCCGCCGCTCACCCTCTCAATCCCGCCCCTTTGGCCCCTCCCCCCTGCAGGCTCTCCCGAAACCTACAGAAGTACGTACGGGAATCCAAGACGGACATTTACAACTTCGTAGGTCTCTTCATGTCCTTCGTGAATCTTTTGTTTGTCATTCTGACGACCTTCTTCCTTTCGGTAATGGACAACTATGTCATTAACTACGTGATGATTTGCTTCTTTTTGATTTGCCTGTTGGGCCTGCTCTACGCCTGGGCCACCGCCACTCTGAAGGACTCCAGTTAGGCGTCAGCAGATCGGCCGATGGGTTGGTAAGGACGCCGGTGGACATACTGATGGATAAAATGATGGACAAGCTGATGGACAGACTGATGGACAGACTGATGGACGACTGATGGACAGACTGATGGACGACTGATGGACGACTGATGGACAGACTGATGGACGACTGATGGACAGACTGATGGACAAACTGATGGACAGACTGATGGACAAACTGATGGACTCCCCCCGCACCCCGTACAACGCGGCATTCACCTAATTAAGAAAATTTTTTTGTCGTTTTTTGATACCCACCATTTTGGGCTTCTCCTTTTTGGGGCTTCTCCTTTTTGGGGCTTCTCCTTTTTGGGGATGGCCCCCTGCGTGCCACTGATTTTTAACCCTCCTTGTAATGTCCCTAACTGCAGGCCTACGCGACGCGGCGACAGTGATTTTTTTTTTCCGCATTTTAGGCCCGCTTCTATGCCCACGTTGTGCTCATTTTGTGCGTACCGTTGTGCCTCCTTTTCCCGCCATGCATACCCCTTCATGTACATGTACACCCATCGCCGCCAGCCAGGCCTTCCACGGAGTCGAATTTTTTTCCCCTGTGCGTGTTCTGCATTTTTTCCATTTACGCGTTTTTCCCATTTACGCGTTTTGCATTTTTCCCATTTACGCGTTTTGCATTTTTCCCATTTACGCGTTTTGCATTTTTCCCATTTACGCGTTTTGCATATTTTCCTTTTTACACGCTTTTCATTTTTACCCTTTTACACGCCTTTCATTTTTCCCTTTTTACACGTTTGGCCCTTTTGCGCGTTTCCCCTTTTGCGCACGTAAGTAGTATGTACTGCACAACTTTGTCCCGTCAGCACTCAGCGGGCGCATTCAGCAGGCCGCTGAACTCGGCGCGCGCCTCCGCCTCTCTCATGTATTGACCATCCACAGCTGGCATGTCGAAATTGGCATGTCGAAAATGGCATGCCGAGACTGACGTGCTTAGACTGACATGTTGGCCGTTGTCTAGCTGGCCACCCTTTCTGCGCCGCTGTACAAACCAACCCATGGGAAACCCCCCCCTTCCGCACGCCATATCGAACGTTCAGACGATAGAGCTCTCTATCGAATGTTCCCAAAAGGGGAAGGGCCTCTTGGCCACTCGGTATACATGTTAAAAAAAGCAGACCATGTGTTTGTCCCCCCGGCGCTGTGACACATCCGGTGAGGACGCCAAATAGGGAGAGGGGAGAGTAAAAAGGAAAAAGTGAAGCACAACACAGGCATAGGCACGTGCCTAAACGCGCGTGCACCTGCAAAAAGATGCATACACATGCATACACACAAAAAAAAAACTGTTCAAAAGGGGCACAAAAACAAGGGGTGTTGCGATGTTCGGCTGTTCCGATGCTCGGCTGTTCGGATGTGCGCACGTGCGGACCACATGTAGGTGTGGCCCCCCGAGGGGACCACCCAAACGTGAGCAGCAAAAGGGAAGACAAAAGAAATGCCACCCGGTTAGGTAGTCCACCGAGTAGGCAGACCACCGCTTAGGCAGACCACCGCTTAGGCAGACCACCGCTTAGGCAGACCACCGCCTAGGCAGATCACCGCTTAGCACGCTTGGCATTTATTAACTCGATCTCCTGAGCCGAGAAGTTAAAGGTGTTGTAAATGACCGAAACGTAGTCGTCAATTTTGATATGAGAAGGGATCTGCGCGATAAAATTTTGCAAGATGTTCTTCTGATACAAGGCGTGTTCGTAGTTCCCACTAATGGATTCATAGATCTTTATTTGGCTAGTCAACACGTTGATGTGTTCTAATAGGTTTTTTTTGTCCTTCTTTTCTTCGCTAATGACGAGTTCGTATTTATCGAGTTTTTTCCTGATTTTTTTGTACTCGTTTGGATATATAGGTATTTTGGTGCCTTCATCGTTTTTGTCCTTCTCGCAGTGGTTGGCGGAGTCGAAGTGAGGGAAGCCTTCCCTTCTGTTGCTTTTTGTGAGGACAGCAGAGTCGATGTTACCCTCGCTGTCAATCTCTGAGCGAGTCGGTTCTTGGGAGTCCGTCTTCTCCTGGACCCCTCCGCTTCGCCATTTCTCCGCAGTGGTGGAGCCACTAAGGTCGCCCGCAGCATCCCCCCGGGGGGGTAGCGGTTGGCCTGGCGCCGTCGACTGCGCTGGATGCTCAGACGTCCCGGACTGCCCTAGCTGCTCAGACGTCCCGGACTGCCCTAGATGCTCAGACGTCTCGGACTGCCCTGACTGCTGCGCCCGCTGCGCCTTCGACTTCTCCTCGCTGGAGAACACCATCCGATCCACCTGGTGGAGGAGCAGCTGGATCTTGTTCTGCAGCAATGCCTCCTTCTCACTGTAAATAGCCTTCACCTCGTTAACCTTCTGCTGACATTCCTCATCAAACTGTTCCTTTAACTTCCTCTTTATATCCGCCTTCTCCTTCTGCATCTGCTTCTTCAAGTCAGCTACAACAGCGTTCTGTTGCTCCCTCATACTTTTTTCTCTACAAACCTGCCCCTCCAGCACCTTGTATTTTTCCCTCATCGTAGACACTTCATTTTTGTATGACTCAATATCCTGCTGATATTTCAAAAGGGAGTTATTCAGTCTTTGAATTGCTTCATTTTTTTCTTCTATATTTTTCCAGTTCTCGTTTGTCTCGTTAATCAGGCTGGTTACTTTTTTCTTATACGCGAGGAACTCCTCCTCCACGCGGGTTTTCTCCTCCTCCAAGCGGGTTTTCTCCTCCTCCATTCGGGACTTCTCCTCCTCCATTCGGGACTTCTCCTCCTCCACGCGGCACTTCTCCCCCTCCATTCGGGCCCTCTCCTCTTCCATTCGGGCCCTCTCCTCTTCCATTCGCTTCTCCCCCTCCATTCGCTTCAAGATATCGTTTTCCCTCTGCAACCTTTTCACCTCCTCCGCGTGGGTGTTCGCCTCGCTCTCCATCTTTGCCTTCTCTTCCTGCAGCAGCGCAAGTTGGTCCGTAAGCTGCGCAAGTTCATCCTTTAGCTGCGCAAGTTCATCCTTTAGCTGCACACGTTCATCCTTTAGCTGCTCAATTTCACCCTTAAGCTGCGCACATTGGTCCTTATGCTGCTCAATTTCACCCTTTAGCTGCTCAATTTGACTGTCCCTCCCTCTGCACTCCTCCTCCAGCATTCTAACTTCGTCCCCCCTACCTTTGCACTCCCCCTCCAAGCGTTCAATCTCCCTTTTGTTATTCAATGTGTACGCCTTAAATTTGGCCAGTAGGTGTATTTTCTCCTTCTTCATATTTTTTATGTCCTCCTTCAGTTTCGATATCTCACTCAGGAGGTCCGCCACGGGGGGGGCTTCCTCCATTGGGATGACTTCCTCCACTTGGGGGGCTTCCTCCACTTGAGGGGCTTCCTCCACTGGGGGGGCTTCCTCCACTGGGGGGGCTTCCTCCATTGGGGGGTCTTCCTCCATTGGGATGACTTCCTCCACTGGGTTGGCCTTCTCCGCATCGACGCCATCATCTATCCCTTCCTCCTCATCGCCATTTTTTTCTCCTTCTTCGTTTGCCTGAGGGTTATCACCGCGGCCATCTATCTCACCACCGTCGTTCGTTGCGCAGTTGTACTCATCAGCTTTTTCCTCCTCTCTGTCACTAGCTTCTTTGGTCTCTTTCTCTTTACTGTCACTGCCCCCTCTGTCTCCCCCGCCCTTGTCGTCATTTGGCTTGCCGTCCTTCCCGTTGTCTCCATCGCGGGGGACCATTCCGTTTTCATTAACTCCAACATGTTCATTCGCTTCTCCGTTTTTATTCGCCTCCCCATCTACATCCACCTTCGCGTCACCCTCCTGATTGTCACGCTGTTCATCGATTTGGTCCCCTTTCCCGCTATCCACGCTATCCTCTCCATTCACAGGGGTACCCGCATTGTCGTTTGCTTTCCCCCCAAGAGGAGCAGAACTCCCACCGCAGTCATCCGAGTGATCACTAAAATTCATTGACATACTCCTAGACTTGCAGTAGTTATTGTCATTTAAAAACCCATCGTATGTCATTTCGATGGAAGGTGCTTCGTTTTCATTATGCATAGAGTACAAATAATTTTTTTCTCCTTGATGGTCCTTCTCCTTATAGCAATGTAACAGATCCTGAGAAGTGGGACCCGGGTACTTCCACGGATGGGCTCTCACTTCGCCTTCTTTCAAAATGGGTTCCTGCGAAATGGAGTTGTTGCTGGGTGCAAAATTGTTATTCAATGTTAGGAACAGATCGGAATCACTTAGTTGACGTTGGTTCTTTGAATTATGGCTGCTCATGCTATTGGGGGGAAATGCTGCTTGCTCGTGGTTGGGGTTATCTACAAGCAGGTCGCCATCGGGTTGGAGGCCGCCATCGGGGTGGAAGCCACCATCGGGGTGGAAGCCACCATCGGGTTGGAGGCCGCTATCATGCTGGAGGCCGCTATCATGCTGGAGGCCGCTATCATGCTGGAGGCCGCTATCATGCTGGAGGCCGCCATCTGGTTGGAACCCCACTTCGTACGCTTCATTTTCTTCGAAAATATTCATTCTTCGTTTGCGCGGGAGACGCACTCACGCAGGAGCATTACTTATGTCCCTATTCCTATCTGCTTCTCCAGCCCTCTCCTTCAGCTAAAAATTGGTGATGTGTTCCCACCTTAATGTTTTTCCCCGCCTTCTCTGCCCCCGTTTTACTTACTAAACCGCAGTTCGTTTTGTAGGGTGCGGGAGTGAAGTCGAATTGGGGAAAAAAAAAAAAAAAAAAAAAGGAAATTTTCCTACAATTGCGTTGACACGACGTACGTTATTTTAGTTCCTTTTTTTTTTTTTCTCTCATGGCAATTAGGCGTCAGGAGGTAGGTCAATATTTTCCGCATTTCAGCACATTAGAAGGGGACATGCATGTGTATGTATGTGCGTATGTATGTACGTATGTACATATACATGTGCCGAATCGCACGCATGTGCGTTCATTTCCGGCCTTTTGTAAAAAAGGGCTTCTGTTTCATCACACGAATTGTGTGGCAAAGGACAAAGGAAAAATGAATGGAAGCTTTGTATGAATGCGCTTTGTCATTATATGGTGGGCGCAAAGGAGTGATTCTCTCTTTTTTTTTTTTCCTATTTTTTGTGCAAATTAATTCATACACGCAGTGAAATAGAAACACCTCGGGAAGCACTGGGCGATTTGTTTTGTCACTTCGTTCCTTTTGCAGGGGAAACTGGTGCACCCTTCACCACTGTGCGAAGATGTATTCACATGGTTCGGCAGTGGGGGGCAGTCGTGCGGGGAGAGGTGACACGTAGGAGGTAAAACTGAACGAAGCATAGCAAAACGAGAAAGCTGTCACAAACGCGCAGCAATATGCACATTGGTGTGTTCGCAAAAAACAGGTTATTTTTACCTTGTATCGCCCCTATACGCACACACGGATGCGCATACAAAAATGCAACACAATAAAACAAAAAAAAAAAAAAAAATTGCAGAATATAAGAAAAAAATGTAACTTTGCAATTTTTTAATAAAATATGAACCGTTCAGGTAAAATAAAAAAGTTTTTAACGAAACGGAAATACAACACGCCGTGGGGAGGCAGCCAGTTGACAAAATTGGAAAAAGGGAAAAAATGGGGGACACTTAAAAGGATCTGTGATAGATAAGTTGAGCGAATTATAACTCTGGGGAAAATGTTGCAAAGGCGAGCACAAGCGTAAGACAGATTTTTCGACATCCCCACGTTACACACACGCCCGCTGCATTGTTCGCTCGATTGTACAAATCAACATTTGCACTTTCCTCTTTTGTGTGCAGAGGGCATACCAACTGGGGTTATTCCTGCCTAAGAGGTGAAGTGAAACGGACTTGTATGAAGGAAAGTGCGCTTTAGTGTGCCTTCCCATATGCAGCAGTGAGCTAGCCAAAAAGGAGTGGTAAAAAAAAAAAAAACACATAAATATTATCATTCACCTGAACAGTTCAGGCGAATTGGGAAATGGTCGTGCCCTTCTCCCCCCCTCCACCAAACTGTGTGTGTTACGCTACAACGGGATGTTCAAAGGAACAACGAATGTGTAGAGGAACACCTTCGGTTGTAGAAGGGAGCATTTCAGTTACTTCTCAAGTTGGAGAGTAAAAACATGATTCATTTTGTTAATATGCTTTTTTCTCTTTCATGCGTGGGGACAGCGGGAAGCCTTTTGTTTTTGTACTGCCACTTTTGCGTACATTTTAAGGGGGTATTTTTTCCTTTTTAAATAATTGTTCCTGTCATAGGTAAGGCATCATATTAAGTGGCTATTCCTGGTTGTGTCAACTGTATGGTGCGATGTTCGGAGACGTACGTATCATGTTACTCTCCTTTAAAGACATACGTAGGAAGTGTCGAGAGGGGGAAGAAAAATGGGGAAAACCATTACCCGTGTTCGAAACATAAACCGCTGCCTAAAGTTACCTTCACACGCATGTCTCTCGGCGCATGTGATTTTATTCCTTTTGAAAGAAGCGCAAAGGAGGGAGCGCCCATTTTTTCCCACTTGCTAAAATGAACCAAATCAAATGTGGCTACAGCGAATTGTACACCTCGCGCTTATCGAGAGGGTTTCCCTGCTGAGGTGCAAAGCGCATAGGACAGGTATGCTTATTTTACGCCCATTTTCCCGTGCACATAGACAGGCGTGTGCGCCTCAGCGGTGCACCCCCAACTCGTGCACACACCTATGCCCATTTCATCCCGCGAAGTGCCCAGGCCAACACGCAGATTCGGAACAGATTCGCCATAGCGTTCACTTCTTAGTATAATGTTATTTTTGCAAGGATGGAAATTTTTTTAAGCGTTCTTTTTAAGCACTATTTTTAAGCGTTTTTTTTTTTTTCTCCGCGAAAAGCTGTCACATTGGCCTGCTTGTAATATATGTCCTTTTTTAAAAAAAAAAAAATTTAACAGGTTCTAAGTAGACATGTACGCGAGGAGACACATGGATGTAGTTCATTTTTGCCCAGCTTGTCCATTCTTCTTTTAAAAGCACACATCGCACGTTCAGTTTGTCACCAGTAGGTGTGCTTAACTGACTCGGAAAAGCATTCGTAAGGGGTATGTGGGCGTGTGTATATGTGCACATATTCGTATGCGCATGAACACATGTATGGCGAACATATGATGAGGGACTGTCCCTAGTGGGTGATGCACATACAGCAGAGATAGGCACTCGAAATTTCCCAAGGAGAGTGTTATCAAAAAAACGTACAAGAAAGGAATAGTCCGTTTGGTACTTCCTTTGATAGCCCCGCGTGTTTCCTGTTTAGTAAAAAGAGCTACTTTGCTGAGTGATCTTTTTCTTGGGGTGCACTTTAGGTTTCGCTCCTCCCTAGTGCCAATTGTGTCGAATGAATTGTCCTCCCCGAACGGTGAGGTGCGAGTCATGTGAGGACAGTTTTAAACGTTTTTTTTTTTTTTTGTAAACTTTGCCCCAATTGTTAATATAACAACTCATATATATGTCTGCTTCCCCACAGCGTTTTGCCTACTTGTCTGAGTGAATGTCTATTGGGGAAGGCTCGCACAGGAGTGGTAACACTCGTTGTTACCGTTTACACTATCGTGCGTATAACCTCTCATGTACCCCTGCGGTTGCACAAGCATGGATAGCAACACGTGCAACTATCACAGGGGCACTAACCAAGGAATCAAAGGGGGCTATGTCAGTAACGAAAATGTGAGCAGTGTGGCCAACTATGGTAGCATCCGGGGGGAGTACAATGCGAACCCTACCTCGAGTTTTTATGTGCCAACATCGGTCTTCAGCTCGATCAACAGTGTCAGTTGTACCGGCCAAGTGAACCCTACAAGTAACTACCTCCCCTGTGAGCATCTCCTAAATTCATATCCATGTCTAGAGCCTTCGGTTAGCAAAGGCGGTGCTCCCACCTCCCACATGAACACGTTTAACAGTATCGTGGCTCCTTACATCGGAAACGTAGATAAGGGAAGCAATTTAAACAGCTCACGTGGGTTTTATGGGGATTATTCGTCTAAAGGGTTGATTCAGAGTTATGACAGGAATAGGGTTGGGTCGTGTGTGCAGTGTGCTTATTGGGGGAGGAATGCAGACAGTGAGGGAGGCACTGTGGATGCGGGCCTTTTAAACAAGGTGTCGGGGCCGTTCCTGGGCTACGGCGTTTATTCGGCGAGCGGAGGTAAGCTGGGGAGTAGTAGCGAAAGGGGGAAAACATAGGTGCGATTAGCATTGTTCGTGGCACACCACCTGAGAGGAGCAAAATAGAAAAAAAATTGTTGCACCTTTTCTTTACTGAGCAGGCACCCATCCCAGCGCGAGCGCGAAGAGTGCCTTGATTAACATCAGCTCAGTAAGCCATCCTCCAGAAAACGCTAATGTAAATTTCAACGCAAGGGAGAACTTGAGTTTTAATGCAGGCAGAGCTTATGGGAATTCCATCGCACAGAGGCTGAACTACGGCTCAGGCGAGGGTGTGAGCGGCTACTTGGGCAGCATCGTGGCGGAGCGCGCGAGCGGGGCTTTCCTCCAGCCGTTTGGAGAAGGAGTCACGAGCGTGGGTAGCCAGGTTAGCAGCGTGGCGGGACTGCCAAGCAACGCGGTGAGTCTCCCTAGCAACGTGGCGGGACTGCCTAGCAACGTGGCGGGACTGCCTAGCAACGTGGCGGGATTGACTAGCAACCCACTGTCGACGCACCCCCTCGACGCAAACGCGAACGCCTTCCAGCCTCTAAACGAACGTGTGAGATCAAATGGGGAAAGCACCACTCTCACTCACACGCACCCGTCGAATGCAGCTCACAGCGCGTACGATTATATAACCCTAAATCAACTGCGCAGCAGACAGTACACAACACCGTTCAATTACCCAACCCTAAATGGGTGTCTCTTAAGGAGCTTGAACTCGAGCACCGGCAACAGCGTAACAGAGTTAAATATGAAAACGAACGGGCGTCAGAAGAATACGACAAGTGGGTCGTTCCCCTCGGATGGGAACCCCTTTCAGTCTTCGGGCATTGGCCTCTCCGGGGGGGAGAACATAGACTCAGGTGCTGCTGTGAACGCCAATCGGATAAGCATGGCTATGCCTACCATAAGTGTAGTCTCGCCACACCCAAGTTCGACAACACAGACTGCGTGTCTTACAGCACCGGGTATATGCATGGGTGCGCCCATTCCATGTGTCACCTCGCCTAACGTACAAATTAATGGTGTAACCCCGGGGAGGGGAGGAGGATTAAATTTAAAACCGTTGGGAACCTACCCAGAGGCACCACACTCTCTTGGCGATGTCGAAATGAAGAACATTATTTACAGGAATGGGGTGAACCAGAAGAGCTTCACTAACGAGGCGAATTCGCACAGCTGTCTAAGAGTGAACAATGAGGTGATGAGGACGACTTTAGGAGGCGCCATGGGCATGGGGAAAACGGGGCGGAACAGCCACTCCTACGTCAGGGGGAATACCAACGAGTCGGTGGGCAGTCACGCGGGAAGGAGCAGCAACACGGGAAGGAGTACTCACACGGGAAGGAGCAGTCACACGGGAAGGAGCAGCCACACGGGAAGGAGCAGCCACACGGGAAGGAGCAGCCACACGGGAAGGAGCACGCACACGGGAAGGAGCACTAACACAGGTCGGAGCAGCCACACGATGTACCCTGCAAGTGCGCCCAGAAGGGACGAATACGGAGAGGCATATGGAGGGCCCCCCCTGGACAGGGACCTTTTATATGCACAAAATCGCAAGTCGTACACTCATACGAGCGAAGCGATAGAGCCAGGATGCTACAAAGAAGGGATCATAACTAGTCGGATGAGTCGACCCATCGATGGGTACACCCACTTGAGGGAACGGAAGATACTAAATAAGAGAAGCTACGATTTGTTTGCCCACAGTGCTAATGGGCCACGTGAAAAAAAAGGCTTCAACAGCTTCCATTATGCGCCAAATGTGAAACGCATAAGCACGCACAGGAGCTCCAGAGGGAGGAACACACTTCGGAGGAGCGCTTCATCGGCAGGGGAGAGCGACAGTGGGGGTGGGAGTGGAATTGGCAGTGGGAGTGACCGTGGAAGTGACAGTGACAGTGATAGTGACGCATCGGGTGAGGGTCAAGTGAGGAGGAGTTACAAAGAGGGTAGGGAAAGCAACAGAAGAGGAGGCAGAAAAAGGGAGAGGAAAAGAGAAATCAACTCAAGTGATACTGCATCGTCTGCTGATTCATTCAGCGACGAAGGGGGAGTGTCTTCTGAGTCTTCATCCGCATCGTCCTTCTTTACCAGCACTGTGAGTGATCGAGTGAAAAGCAAAAAAAAAAAAAAAAGAAAAAAAAAGAAAAAAATGCAAATATGTGTGCAAGGAATAGTACGAAGGGAAGGCTGGCCGTCCCCGAGACGGGGAAAAGGAAGAGACCAACAGTCATCGAATTTTTGAATGCCAAGTGGAACAGAGGTTCGTACAACGAGGAGGGTAGGGGTGGAAGTGGGAGTAGACGTCCAAGCGGGAGTAGAAGTCCACGCGGGAGTAGAAGTCCTAGCGGGGACGACGGTGAAAGTTGCAGCCTGAACAGTTCAGGCGATTTTGCGAAAAAGCGAAAGAAAGATCCCCCCAGTGGGAAGAAGAAAAAAAAAGGAAGGAATAGTAATCTCGAGGAGGCATGGAAAAAAGGAGTGGGCGCTTCCCAGCGAAGCGACGTGTTGTCTTCGAATGGGGATGAAAAGACGCGCGGAAGTGAGTGCACTGAGGGTGACTCTGACCGCGGGGCGGTCCTATCATATTCGGAGGAGAGGATGGAGGCGAGTGGATTGGTCGACACGGATGGAGACGCCGATGTGAACAGTGGTGGTGGCGGAAGTGGTAGTGTCGGAAGTGGTAGTGGCGGAAGCGGTAGTGACGGAAGCGGTAATGGCGGAAGCGGTAGTGGTGGGCCGGGGGAGCTGCACAGGAAGGAGATAAAGAATCGCACGAGGAAGGAAAAAAATGGACAGGGCGGCACTTCAGGAAAGACAAAACGGGCAGGTGGAGCGAAAGTGAGTATAAAGGGTGTGGCGAAGACCAGCGAAGAGAAGCGGGGCGAGGTGGATAGCGAAGGGGGGGAAGAGCGTATCGGAAATGAGGACGACGATGAGGAGGAGGAGGAGGAAGGCGGCGATAAGGACCATGAGGCGAATGATGCATCCGCTAAGGAGCTGCCCGAGGGCGCGGGGAAGAGTGCCACTAGCGACGAGCATTCGGGCAACGACCTGAGCACTGACAGCGAAGAGTTGTATGGAAGCATGAGCTCGAGTGATGACAGTGAGAAGGATGGCTTTCACTCTGCAGATGGGGCCTCCGCCGAGGAGAATTTCGAAGTCGGTGAGGAGGAGGTGGAGGACAGCGATAGCGAACGTGGAAGTGGTCGCGGAAGTGATCGCGGCAGTGATTGCAGAAGTAGTCGTGGTAGTGTCCGTGGCAACCGCAGCGATGGCGAAGTGGGGGAAGCACGGTCGGGGGAGGGTGCCCCGCCGCAGAAGGACACAGAGGCGAAGAAAAAAAAAAGCAAAATAGAGCAACCGAATGCAGTGAAGCGAGAGCCGAACGTGTCGTGTGAGAATGAACAGAAGGACGGCACGGCGGGAGAAGAGAAGGACGAAACAGAGCAGAGCTCGTCATCTGCAGGATGCACAAGCGACACGGAAGGGACCGAAAGTGAAACGGCTTCAAACTACGAATCCGCGGAGGAGAGCTCGGAGTACCTCCTAGACTGCTCGTCGGACGAGATCACCAGAACGGAAGGGTCCTGCCAAGGAAGCGGTAACAGCGAGGTGCCCGTCGGGGGAGAGGCGAGCCCGGCTAGAGGCGCGATAGGCAGCGAAGTTGGAAGTGGAATAGGCAGCGCAGTAGGCAGCGAAGTAGGCAGCGGAATGGGCATCAGAATAGGCCGCGGAATAGGCAGCGGAATGGGCAGCGGCGTACGAGGTAGTGCGCCCGGTGGCGCCAGTCCGGAGAGAGAACCCAACACGTGTGCATCACCTCTCCTTCGCGTTTGTAGCAGCGGGGTGAAGAGAGGGAAGAGAGAGAAGAACACCCAGGGAGGAGAAGCAACGAGGGGGGGAGAAGCGAAGGCCACCAGGGGACGCACCGGAAAGGAACGCCTCGTGTACAGTGAAGTGCAACTCCCCAACGGAGTAAAGTGCTTCCAAACGAAATATGAACCACACAGCAACTCTTGGAGAAGACCCCACCAAAACAACAAAGCCTGCATCATCAAGCATCACAGACGAGAAGTCTACACCAATCTGAAGAACATGGACTATATCCACACAAACGAAATCCTGAAGAAAATAAAAAAAAATGTAAAAAAAAAAAAAAAAATAAATATATGTGAATGGATTATTCTGTTATCATACGTATTTTACAAAAAATCTCGTTACCTAGATTTCAATAAAATTTATTTGTATAATACCATGAAAAGATTATCTCCATTTCTTTTGAAATTAAACAGAAGATGTAACGACATGGAAATAATAACTCTCTTCTTTTACTTGAGCAAGATCTTCATCCTAAACGATAACTTTATTTTTAGAGTGAATATTTTTTTGTTTAATTGGTTCATTCTTTATGTTTATAAAATGAAATTAAAAAGTGTCCATTTTATTGAGGACATAAATTTGTTAATAAATTTTTTTTGTGGATTTTTGATAAATAAAAAATTTCTGAATTATTCTCTTTTATTTCTCATCAACGTAGTTTTGCAGAATGCTCGAGGGAAATGTTTTTATTTTGGGAGGAACTTCAACTATGTGTGTTCTTTGTATGTCTCTTTGTTTTCCAAAATTATTTGCTTGGCTGCTCGGTATAGGGGTGCACTGAGAAGACAGCGGCGGGGAGGTCTTCTCACCATGCGGGGGGGGAACAACATCACGGGTGGTCAGAGTGAGAGGGAGGCAAGTAAGCGAGAGTTTCCAAAATGTGAAACGTTTAAAGTCGAGCCACGCACAGATGGGATGGCCGACCTGAGAGACCCAACGAATGAGTACACCCTCAGCGGAGGGATCCTCCAAAATGGCGAACAAGCCGAGGTGACAAAAGGGGACGCGGAGCCAGAGGTAGGAAAGATAACCTCGCTAAAGGCAACCGCTCCGAAGTTAACCACAGAAATACCCGCCGCGCTGAAGCTAACCGCCTCCAAACGGCAGGACCTCATCCTCCTGTACGTCCTCTACGCTTCAAGAAACAACTCCTCCATTTACGTGAACCTCCTGAAGCATATTTTGGAAGACATTCTGAAATTCAAACTGACTTACAATTTCCACAGAGTAAAAATAAAGAGCAGGACGTTTTACAAGAAAATTATTCGCTGCTTGAAGAATGTGAAAAAGGTTGTGAACAGGTCACGCAGGAAGGGGAGGAGGGGGAGGAAAGGCAGTGCACGGGGGGAAGACGACCGCTCTGGGAAGTGGGACGACCACGCGAACGTTAATTACTCTTTTGTGTACCTCCTCATCGGTTTGTTCATGGAGTACACGTCCTTCTCCTTCACTCGGCCCATTGTGAGCTTCTTCAAAAATGAGAAGCTAGCCAATCTGCACAGAGAGCTCATCTCCCACCTGAGAGACTACACAGACGTCACTTTCAAGTACATGAAATTTTTTGCCTTGGACATGATGAAGGTTTATGGCAACATTTGGCTCCGAAATGTGTTTACGACTGTCAATTTGAAGAAAATGGACGGTGCGGCTGGCGAGGTGGGGGGTGCGGCTGGCGAGGTGGGGGGTGCGGCTGGCGAGGTGGGAGGTGCGACTGGCGAGGTGGGAGGTGCGACCGACTTGGTGGGAGACCCAAATGGGTGGAGGCGCCGACGCACTGTTAAAAGGAGCTCAGTAAATACCGAAGTGACAGCGAAAGGTGGCCTGTCCACCACCACCATAACGGCCACGACGACCACAGTGATTACCCTCCACGCGGGGTGTAACTCCTGTAGGGAGGATGGAGACTTAGACCAAAAGGACACACCGCAAGAAACTCAAAAGGATGATTTAAAGCGAATAAATGGTGTGATGGACACCTACCGAATGGATACCCCTAAGGGGGAATTGCAAAATAGATGCGTGTGTGTCCAGAATGAGGAGGACCCCTGCCGCAAAGCAAATGATGAGTCGGTACCGTTGGAGAGCTGCACGAAAGGGGAGGAAAACCCAAAGCGGGGGGAGAAATGGGAGGAGCATTGCGAGGTGGTCTCTTTCAAAGGCGAAGCGAAAAAACAGGGCGAAGGCGCCGATGGGGGGTTACCCGAGTCAACAGTACGAAAAACAGCCAAACTGAAATATCCTGCCAAAATGAAATCCCCTGCCAAACTGAAATATTCTGCCAAAAGGGAATCGCCAAATGGATTGCAAAAGAACGCTAAAGGAAACCACTACGCGAATGAAAATTTCGTGGATGCCACTCTCTTCATGTTGTGTAAATGCCTGAAGGTATTCAAGGGAAGTGCCACACTTAGCACTCTGTTCGATATTTTGTTTCTTTCCTTCATGCATAGAATTGATGGCGAGAGACTGAAACGCTTTTTGGTGGAAATGTACACCACAGATAAGGAACTCAGCGGGTTGGTAACGAAAATAATTTTTAGGAGTAACTTACGAGAGGAATGCTTCCGCAATGTTTGTTTTTTGAATTATTTTTTGGGAAGGAGGGAGTCGCTGGATGTTCTGCATCTCGATTTGGGTAGCTTGCTGGTCGGGCTGCAGATCGGCTTGGCTGACGTGTGCGCATTTTACCTCAGGGGGTTCATGAGGTGTGGCGGCAAAAGGAGGAGGGGAAGTGGTCTAAGCGGTAGACGCAGCCGAATAGGTAGACGCGGCCGAATCGGTAGACGCAGCCGAATAGGTAGATGCAGCCGAATCGGTAGACGCAGCCGAATCGGTCGAAGAAGCCGAATCGGACGATGCAGTGCGCAGCGCCTCCCCCGAGCGGACAGACCCGCCGGAGAGACCAACTACCTAAACGCACAGTTGCATGTGAAGCCCTGCCCCTGCATGTTCCTCATGTATGTCCTTTTCTTCTCAAAAATATTTCAAAATTTCAAAATGTACTATATGCATTTTACGAGGTTCTCCTATTCGCTTCAAAGGAGAGTAATTTCGGAGAAGGAGAGTACCAAGAGAAGGGTGCCTGTACGTGGAAAGGAGTCCAGGTGTTTGGAGTGGAGAGCACCATCGGGGGAGAAGCAACATGGTTACCGTTGTGACTACTGCGAGAGGGGTGCCTTTTCGGACGGCGCGCCCGCGGCGGGGAAGAAGACCAAGACCCGCACATGGGGTTCCCTCAACGTAGAGGGGGAGGAAGCGATATCGAAGGGGGAGGAAGCGATATCGAAGGGGGAGGAAGTGATATCGAAGGGGGAGGAAGTGATATCCAAGTGGGAGGACGTCAAATGGAGCGGAAACGCCGAGGAGGTGATGCAGAAGTACCACCTGATAACAGTTGAAGATGGTACAAGTATGCCCCCCTTTAAGGGCATGAAGAAATGCTCATCGTCGATCTGTGTGAAAGCGAACCAGAAGGAGCGTGCAGTGATGGCAACGAAGTTAGAGAGTGTAAAAATAAGAGAGAATAATTCAATAGGAGATAATGACCCGTTGTTTAGTGAAAGAACAGCACAGCATATTTTGTGCGTCCTCTATGAGCAGAGGAGGATGCGAGACGTTCCGCTTGGCAGCGTATTCGCCAGGATCGATGGGAGCATATTTGGTGAGTGCGCATTTGATGGGAGCACAGTTGATGGGAGCGTAGTTGATGGGAACGCATTTGATGGGAACACATTTGATGGGAACGCATTTGATGGGAACGCATTTGATGGGCGCGTGGGGGGAGGAAGGACAAAGGAGAGGCTACGAGACGAGAGGACCCCCCGGTGTGCGACAAAAGAACGCATCCGAGAACGGTACGCAAATATCCTAAGTGGTGTGCTGAAGTGGAACAAAAAAAACATTGCCTATAATAAAAGGAAAGAGGAGGGAAAGCAAAAGGCATCTCTTAAGAGGAGAAGAAACAAGTACACAAATATTATCATAGATGTGTATCCTTTGATTTTTCTCTCCCTGGCCAAGCTACTTAAAGGAACCATATGCATTAACGATGATGTGAAGGACAAGTGCTTCGATGTAAAGAATGAGGAGCTTCCCGTCCAGCTGCAGATCTCTGTGGAGTTAAATAAAAACGAAGAGGCGCTAAAAATTCACCAAACGGAAATGAAGTCTTTCGAGAGGTCCAAATGGCAGTACTCCTTTGTTAGGAGGTGTCCCTGTGGTGGGATTCCATCTCGTGAAGCCGCACGTTTTGAGGCCCCACCTGGTGATGCCCCACCCCATGCTCGCTCCGTAAGGGCAACGGACCCCAGGCCACCGCAACACCCCCTGGGAAGAACCACCTGCAGCCTAAACCTAGCAATCAAACTTTTATACAGAGAAATCAAAACGGACTTTTTCATTTTGAGTGAGTACTATGACGAGAAGGTACACCTCTACCGGACGCTACTAATTCTGTTGGTGTTGAAGTATCTGTCGAGTGGCCTGAACTTATCCTCCTTTCGAAGGAGGTTCGTTCTTTTTTTTACTCAGAGATTGTTTCGCTTGCTATGTTTCCGAGTGATGTGTTTGTTTTTGTCCGATGTGCATCTGAGCAAGCTGACTAGTGAGGTGCTCGTCGTGGATGACAATTTCCTCGTGAAGAGCTACCAGGCGAAGCGGCAAAAGAGGAGGTGCCAAAGGCAGGGGCGTCACGTGGAGGGGTGCCAAAGGCAGAGGTGTCACGTGGAGGGGTGCCAAAGGCAGGGGTGTCACGTGGAGGGGTGCCAAAGGCAGAGGTGTCACGTGGAGGGTGCGCAACTCTCGCCACGCCGGAGTCGACTCTTCAAGAAGAAGTCCTACAACAGGTATAAGAGGTACGCGGAGAACTTTCTCTTCAACGTGGAGTTTGTGCGCGACGGGGAGGTGGGCGGAGAGGAAGTAAGCGGAGCGAAGGTGGGCGGATCGAAGGTAGGCAGCATGGAGATAGACGGAGCGGCGGTGGGCGGAGCGAAGGCGGGCGGATCGAGGAGGCGCACCGTGTACAAGCCGTTCGTCCCGTTCGGAAGCCTCGTGATGACGAAGAGGGAGATCCTAAAGCTGAAGTTGCAACGCAGGGAGGACATAAAAAAGGATAACCTTTACATAAATAAGCACATATTGAAGGGAAAGTCGAAAAGTAAAAGCAAAGGAGGACCAGAAATGGGGAACCAAGTGCCAAGTGAGGAGAAGAACTCCGTCCAGCTGTCGATCGGGTCAATAATTCTCCTTATGAACACCCTCCGAAACAACAGCAACTACTCTAGCAACATCAATTTTTATTTAAGTCTATTAATAGACAAATTTTTGGAGAAAAAAAAATATATACATGTGGACGACCAGTATCTTGTGCATAGCTACCTGGTGAATCTACAGAACCCGTTGCAAACAAATTTCAAAAAGGAGCTCTTCTGCATGAGTGAAAAAAACAGCTGGATAAAAAGGAAAATTGAGCTGATTAACAGTGGGTACAAATTTATTACCTCCTCATCTAGGTTCCCCATTTTTGAATTTATTTTCTACGAGTCGCTAAAGGTTTATTTGACTTTTCTGCACAAAAATGCATTAGGAGCGTTGGTTTGTAAAATGTCCAGATTTAACAGCATGTATGCAGGGATGAATAAAAATTTGCGTTTCGGGATGAAGATTAACCACCTGTTGTGTTGTAAGTTGAATACGTTGCTCATTGAGGAGCACTTAAATATGCGTTTGAATAAATATCGTTCGAGTGTGACCTCTATCCTTTCTGCTTGCAAATTTTTGTTCATCTCCATGTTGGATGAGAGTGAGCATTGCGACTTGGCTGTTCCCCTCTCTGCGGGGCGCCCCCGGCATGGGCAAACCCAACGGGTGGAAGAAGCGGGCCAGTTGCGCGATAAGGAGCAGATGAGCGAAGCGGGGCAGATGAGCGAAGCGGGGCAGATGAGCGTAACGGGGCAGATGAGCGCAACGGAACAGCTGGACAAAACGGGGCAGATGCGCCGAGTGTGCTTTTCCGCCGGGGGGGATGACCCCATGCTAGGCAGGCACATGCTGATCGGTGGGGAGCAAGCCGAACGGCAAGGACTCGAAGGGGGAGACGCGTATCACATGCGGGTAGGGCAGAGTAATCCCAGGGGTGGCGGTTCGCATGGGGAAGGGCCAAACGTAGCAAATGTGAGAAGCGTGACAAACGTGAGGAGTGAGCCCTGTGTCGCCCCGCGGAAGTACAACCTGAACGAGAAAAGGTCCGGGAGACTGGTGGTTGGGAACTGCACTAGGGATTGTGTAAATACCGCCGTGGGAACCTTGCAGAGGGGTGAAGTGGGGAGATCAGCTGAGGACAACAGTAGGGGGTGGACCCAGGGGGAGGAGCTAATCACCCCCCATTGGTGCAACTCCTACCGCGCCTCCCATGTAACAATCGAACGCTGCACCAAGTATCGAATTGAGCATTACTATAAGGACGAAGGAGCAAACGTCCCTATCAAAAAAAAAGGAGCCATCTATATGAAACCAAACGACGTGAACAAGCTAATCAATTCCTTCCAGCTAATGAACAGAACCATTTTGGACTGCACCGATTTTATTTACGAGTTATACTTTGCCGGTGATAGAGATTCTTTTCCACAGGAGGAGAAAGAGAAACGGAACAGACACATCTACACATGGTTTGAGAGTTGCCTAAATGTGTTGACTTTCGAAAAATGGGTCGTCCATCAGCTTTACAACAAATTTGATAACGTTTCCTGCATCTATATGTTGAAGGAGAAAAAGATATTGGCTAGCCACGTGGTTAGAATCGATTCGCAGATCCTGCGCGACATTGCCAGGATGCAGAATTACTTTGAGGATCGGTTCGATGAGGTGAAGAAGGCTTGTTATTGTCGTGCGGATCGGGCAGGGAAGCATGAAGAGAGTGAACCCATATGCACAGAAAATGGCGCATCTAAGTTAGATGCACTGAGGGGACAAGAACCAAATGGTGCAGATGTGGCCGGACAGCTTTGTGGCAACGCGGAGGAGCTAGCCAAGCCTGATGAGCTAGCCAAACCTGGCGAGGTAGCCAAACCTGAAGAGCTCATTGAGGACTATGATGAGTTAAACTCTTTTATCGACTTTGGGGAGGACAGATCGTCCGGTATGCTGCTACAAGGAATGAATGCGCGGGCCCTGCAGGGCCAAGTCGGCGAGGATGTTCAACGACTGAATGAGTACAAGGTGGACGAAGGGTGGCTCACCTACATCCGATCGTTGATTTGAAGCAGGCAGGGGGAGGGGGTAGATCCTTGCCCCGCTGGTAGCAACCTACTCCTCCTTTCGGTTGTGCCGCTCCCCTTTGCCGATGCTTCCTTTTAAGGGGCCAAGAACGGCGGGCAACGCAAATCCGCTTCAGCATGTGCAGAACTGCGCGGGGTTCCTCCACAGTGTGTGTTAGCAGCTTCGTCTGGGGATTTCTTTCCCCGTGCCTCTTTCCGGTTTTGCCTTTTTCCCGTTTTGTTTTGTTCTTCCCGCTTCTATTCACTTCTGTTTTTTTTTTTTTTTTTTTCCGCCGGGAAGCTCCCCCCAGTTAAGCCTGATGGGGTACTCTCCGCATGTGTCATCCCCTGAGTGGGTGCAACTTTTTTTTAAGTGAAGGCAACTCTCCCGTGCACGTTTTTTCCCCTGTGCTTGAAACTACCCACAGGGTAACACTATTAATGCACCCAAGAAGGAGATATGCATGACTATATTGACTGAAGAAAGTACGTGGCGGTACACTCGCCCCCTTGCTTCTTCTCCGTGTTATTCTTCTCCGTATTATTCTTCTCCTTATTACTCTTCTTCACCTTCTTCCCTTTCGAAAAAAGAGATTCGCGTGGACTCGTGCCGACAGATGGTTCACTACAACTTCTGGCACCTTGTCGGGGATCTCACAACTGAACCGATTCCCACCCGAGAGTGGGAACCTGTTTAATTATTTTTTTTTTTTTCATTTTGACAATTTCGAGAGGGCTATATATAATATATTATATGCACAGAAAAGGGGAAAAAAAAAGGTGTAGGAAAAAAAAAAAAAAAAAAAAGAAACCTTCGCCAGGCGAACATATGTGTTAATGCATAGGCACCTAAATTCCTGACCAACCTGGGGGAGCACAGCAGCCCCCCCCCAAACACCCCCCTTCTCCCGCAAGACGACCTCAAAAGGAAAAAAAAAATAATAATAAAATAAAATAAATCCGTTCTTGTGCCGACCAGTTATAAGAAATGAAATTACACACCCTAGTCATGCTCATCCTAATGCTCGGTTCCCCTCTCTTGCCCCAGCACCGATGTTACAGAAGCAGCCACACCTTCCAACTCGTAAATACGCTGAACAAATTTGTGGTGATAAGAAAATGGGACTTCAGATCTAACCTCTGTGCAAATCCACCGAGTGAACATCTCCAGAAATTGAAGTATGTCCGGGAAGTAACCAATGCGAGCATACAAATATGCAATGATGCATTGAAGGAATGCAAAGATGATGTAGAGAAAGCAATAGAGTTGGTCCGGCGGAGTGCGAAAAATGCTTCTTTTGTGTCTACCAATGTGAAGGTTAAAACGGAGGGACTGGTTGGTTGCCAAATGGAGGGGGACAAAGTCGTGATGCTGGAGGTTTTAACTGACTCGGATTTTGTGGCTCGGAATGAGAAGTTCGTTCGCTTTGTGCGGACTCTGCTCTGTGCTGCCCTGGCGGGGGGGTCGCATAGAGGAGAGGGGAACCGGGCGGATAGTGAAACGCAAGAGAGCCGTAATGAAACGCAAAACGAGGCCCTTAATGAAACGCACGAGACCCATAGCGAAGCGCACGACACCCATAATGCTGTGCTTACCTGCGCGGGCGCTTCCTCACCCGGGGCGACGCCACTGCTGAGCCTTCCCTATGACGATCACAGCGGGGAGCCAGCCACCACAGTGGGAGAGCAGATCAACTACTTGAGGAATATATTTCGAGAGGACATACGCATCGGACGGTTCACCAAATACGAGAGAAAAAATGAGAACCAATTTTTACATTACTACATTCACAACCAGGTGGAAGAAAAAATCGGGACGTCCGGTGTCCTGCTCGTTTTGACAGTCGGACAGCTGACAGAAAAATTAAAAAATAAAGGGGAATGTATTGCCGACGTTGCAAATGATATAGCTCTGCATATTTTGTCCGCCAAGCCGGTTAGTGTATCCATCTCCGATTTGCCTGAGCAGGTTGTGGAGCGAGAGAAGGCCATCATTCGGGAGTCCCTGCGGGGGTTGAAGAAGCCCGAGAACATACTCGACAACATGGTCAACGGGAAGATACGCAAATTCTACAGCTCCGTGGTGCTGCTCGAGCAGGTGAAGCAACGAAGCGGAGGGCGGAGAAGCGGGGGGTGGAGAAGCGGAGGGTGGAGAAGCGGGGGGCGATTAT
>NC_020401.1:1571811-1578689 GCF_000321355.1 Plasmodium cynomolgi strain B
GATTCCATTCGTTTTATCGATTTATCCACTTCATCCCACTCCCCGTTTTTTTTTTTTTTCCCCCCCCCCCTCTCAGGAGTACATGCTGGACGATACCAAGCGGAAGGTCTCCCAAGTCATTCGCGATTTCTGCAAGAAGCACGACATGAACATAAGCGTCAGCCATTTTGATACTTTCATCGTTGGAGAGAAGAATATTTTGCGAGAGTGACACACATGGGGAGAGAGAAGGATGCTGTACGGCCTGATAGGATGCGCGCTTCCAAACTGATCATTTTTTTTTAATTTTTTTTTTTTGCGGTGTTTATTTCCCCGTTGGGAAAAAAAAAAAAAAAAAGGGCAATGATCATATATTGTTCATTTTTTGTGGGGACAGTGAAACTTTTCCGCGGCGATGCATGCAGAATGGGCGTCGCGCAGGAAGGCATGACGGACGAGCAACGAGCTGGAAGGTATGGCCGATGAGCAACGAGCTGGAAGGTATGGCCGATGAGTAACGAGCTGGAAGGCATGACGGACGAGCAACACGCAGAAAGGCGTGACCGACGTTATGAAGGCAGAAAAAAAAAAAATCGTCGCAAAATGAGAAGGATGAATTAATACCGAGCTAGCAAATCACTGATGACCACCCCGGAGTGGAAAAAAAATTGACAGACCTTTTTTTCTCCAAGAGAAGGGGGACCAAACGGCTAAACATTACTTATTGTATACCATTTTTTCGATTTACTGATAAACAAGCGTGCGTACGCTCGGTGGGAGGGTACACGAACATTACAGCTTTTTCGAGCACCTTGACTGCTTATCCACCCTGTTGCAATTGTCATAAGGGTGAGTAAAAAATAAGTCAAGGATCAGCCGAAGTAAGCATAATATAGGGTTGGAGCTAAAGGACGCGGTGAAGAAAAGGCCAAACAGAAGGAAAGGGGGGGAGGGGAAGCTCCAAAGGGGGTAAACGTACAGAGTTGAAGTGGAATCATCACCACGGTACAGAAGCAGGGGTAGTAGCTTCCCACCCCCCCCAAAAAAAAATGCACCAATTTGTGTAACTTTAACTCCCCCCCCATAGCATACACAACCCCTGCTGAGCCGTTCCAAGAAGGATGAACAAAGAGCAGCATATCCTATTTGACAGCTTCCCCTTGACATTTCTGAGTGAGGAGGTAGACTACAGCAACTTCAAAGATGAAGAGGAGAAGAACTACCGTGAAAAGATTTCCAAAATGACGGAGGAGTTGAAATCACTTAGAATGGAAATCACAGAGAAGCATTCCATAAGGAGCATGTTGGAAGAAAAAGTAGCCATGTTACAAAATGAGGAACAGATTAAACAGAACAACCTCAAATATGTGCTAAATTTTTGCGACAAGCAGATGTATGAGCGTGAATTGGGGAGTTTTCAAAATAATTTAGAACAACTGAGGAAGCAGATTCAAAATAGTAACTGCAAAATTAAGTTGCTTATTGAAAAAGAATTCAAGGTGAGGAAGCAGCTGCAACTGAGGTACATGAAGCTCTACGACCTGCTCAACGAGCGCGTTCGCTACATCCTGAGTGATTACGTAAAACATCGGAAGTGCGCCTGCGCGATATTTGCCTACCGCCAGGAGGGGAAGGACCAGGCGCGAGGGGGCAGCGCGGAGCAGTGAAGAGGGTAGCGGTGAAGAGGGGTAGCGGCGAGGAAGCAGAGAGGAAGGACCCCCCAATGGCCTACACCCCCCGGGGGGGTACCCCGTGGATGTCAACAAGCGTATGCAAAAATGTTCATCTAGATGATGCGCCCATGTAGACATGCCCATGCAGATATGCCCACATCTGAGCATGGCTCTTTGTTTTCCCCTTTGGTACCCCCCGCATCGTCCCCACTTCTGCGATTGCGGGGGGGCGGCCACCTACGTACGAATGCCCGAATGGGTGTACGTGTGTTCGCTTGTATGTATGACAAACGTGCATGCGGGCCAGTGTCCATTTTGTTATTTTTTCTTTATTTTATTTTTTTTATATTTTTTTTTTTGTCCTCACTTTTGTGGGACCCCAACAATTTACGCACGCCTCTTCCCAACAGGGATATAAGGGCGACATTTGGGTTTACAAAAAAATTCACAAAAAAAATGGTTAAAGTGGGGCATGCACTCGGGGTAGGGAGCTCAAGGATGTGGGGGGCTACGTCAGCCCGGCCCCTTCCACAGCGGCCTACCCCGCCGCATAACCCGCGGGAAGATGAAATGGAGCGCCCGAAGCACCTCCCGTAGAAGGTAAAACGCGTACCTGTGCTCACACAAGAAGAGGTAGAAATTAGCGGAAAAAAGGAACTTCAAAAAGGGCATTTCGTTTGAACCTCTTCTGGGTTGCGTCTCAGATTGGCGGCTGGTCACGTGGCCAAACGGGGTGCTCCTTTTCTTCCAATCTCTCATTTTTGTGGCTTTAAAAAAGTGTAATATGTCTAGGTATATTTTTCTCAAGGTGTGTAAATTATCACTACAGTTGAGAGTGTCAGGGGGGATTGCTTCGCCGCTTTGTTTGGTTCCCTCAAATGGAGGAAGCAGATGGTGGGGGCATTTGAGGTGCTGCAAATATTCTGAGTCAACAAATGACGATGGGACTTGTCTGCATCTCCGGCTTGCACTTCCCTTGTGGTCTTCCCCCCCGCGTAGCACCCCACATATCTGCAAAGCGTATTCATGTATGGTGTAAATTATGCACTTGAAAAAAATGCCATAATAGCTTACCAGAACGGGGGGACACGTCGCTTCTCCCGTTTGTTGCGTCTTTTCCTTTCTGGGGTGTGAAGTTGGGTCATCCTCGCCGTGCTGGCCAACCGTGAGCAACCCATTTGCAATCCACCCTTTCCGTTTCGTTTTAATGTCCCCTTTTGTCGAAGCGCGGCTGTGATAATACCACGTGTTACGAATATGTGCACACCGTTTGAGCAGTCTGCTAACTCGCTTGGTGAGATTGCTTTTTTTTTCCTCGCTATATTTTACCCTGAAGCGAGTGTACTCATGAAGGAGGTATTCCAATTCTTTAGCGAGATAACGGTCTACAGAGCGCAGCAGCTGAGATGTTTCTTCTTGTGTGTGTGTTTTTTTTTCCGTTTGTTTATTTTGCACACAGGATGCTCCTTTCCATTCATCGCTTCTCCCAATTGGTGAGTCATTCTTCTTCCCTCCAGTGTGCCGCTTCAGCTGGAGCGGCAGGATTACATTGCAGACCATCTCGAGGAAAAAAAAGTTACAGTTGCATCGGCAGTACAACACGTTCCTTAGCCCATTGGAATAAAAATGGATGTAAATTTGTTCGCTATATATTTTGTCTAACAGGTGGATCATCTGTCTGGAATGAACTTTATATTTTTTTATTCTCCTTTTCAATTTTTTGTACAACATTTGCGGCGTAATTTTTCTGACCTGTTCATAATTTTTTTTTTTTTTCCCCCGCCCTTTTCAAAGAGGATAAACTCGAGGTATGTACTTTTATGGTGGGAAAAAGGGCTTCTCTCGGGGGGGTAGTACCCCATGTGCGCTTCATCCCTGTGGGTGATCTTCTCCCTCGGGTTGGGCATTGCCTGTATGGGTCCCTCTCCCCCGTGGTGTGGACCATCGCTGCGATGGTTGCCAGGCACCCCCCCTTTCGCCACTCCCCACCGCGCGTCACTGCACAGTTCATGCCCCCTGACCAAGTCGAAACTATACGTGAACAGGTTTGTCCTTACGACAACGTAGTAGCTGCCCCTTAGCCACTCCACCAGGGAGAGATACACATCCTGCAGATGAACCAGAAGGAACGAATTGTGCATGGCGTAGTAGTAAGCATTTTTCTTTACAACTCTGTAAAACTGATTCTCTATCGTTTTGCAAATTGAGGTGCTCTCACAACGACTCTTCTTCTTTCTCGAGCAAAGAAAAACGATAAGCTGATAAAACGTGCAAATGTGTGACGTGGCCATGTAGTTGTACGACTGGATCTCCATGATGTTTTCAAAAAATCGGAAATCGTCCTTCACATATTTTAAAATTTTCTCATTTGAAGAAGCATGCACGTTTTTTTTGTTTTTTCTTTGTATACAACTTGGTTCCCCTTTGGATGGTAGACCCTGGGTGGACATCTCCTTACGGTAGGTTGAAAAGCCCATTCGACGACTTAAATTTTTCCCATCTTTTTTGCGCCTCCTTTTTTTCACAACTGAGTGGCCCATCTTGAGGCACATCTCCACGTATAGATAGAGGAGAGCATTTTTCATATTCCATATATGCTGGCACTTTGCGTCCTGCTTGGCTAACTCGTTGACGAAGTGGTTCACCCGCTCGTGTAGGTGGAAGCTCCTCCTCTCCCTCAGCAGACTCATCAAACGATAGTAATGGTTGTAGCAGTTGGTATTGCATAGAAGGCATATGCATAAACAGGTTAAGGTGAAGAGTGTGTCTTGGATGGGTGGACTGTTGCATAGATTTATGTGGTACTGTCCATTTTGGTTAGGCCCCCCTTCCCATGGGGCCCCTTCTTCTTCCTCCTTGCGCCCCTCCAGTGAGATGCCCCATTTTGTGCACCTTCTCCTTTTCACAGCAGATCCCCAACCGCACACCTTCCTGTGGTTCATTTTGTGCAGCAGTTTCCAGAGGGGTGCATTTTTTACCCCTTCTTGTTTTTCCTTAGCCAAAGGGTTTTTTTTTCCCCCCTCAAGTTCACCTGACCTGTTCAGGCAGTTGGGACAGTTATCACTGCTCGCGCAATTTTGCGAACTATTCCAATTTGCACACATCTCGCTGAGGTATCGAAGCGACTTTTTACACAGAATTAGAACTCTTTTTTTGTCCTCTCCATTGTGTAACTGCTCATTGGTACCCTCTTTGATTAGATGGACGTGGCATAAACCATTGCGAATAAATTTGTGTGCAGCTCGGAGCCTCAACTTGTCACATCGTCTTCTCCTCAGTTGCTCATAAAAAGATTTGCAGTCTTTGGGGATGTTTTTTTTTTTTTTTTTTTTTTTTTTTTTTCTGTCTGCCTTTGTGGCGAACTGGGAACAACGTCCCCCTACGTGGCGCTTCCTTCCCTTCCATGGGTCCCTCTTTGTGAAGAGAAAAAAAACAAAAACAGGAAGAGCAGCTTGTCCTTCCTTTTGATAATTCCATTTTCGCGATGAAAGAGTGATGTGATGTATGAAGCGAGTTGGTCAAAATGCTTGTTCTCCCTTCCCCTTCCATTGGAATACAGGAGAAATAAAATTTTTAAAATGAAGACATTCCACCGGCTGTAGTTTTCACTTGTGCGTTCGCTATTTTTGCTGAAGTGAGGTTGCTCCTCCGGAGCGGCCTCCTTCTTCGTCTTCTTCGTCTTCTTCTCCTCCTTCTTCTTCTCCTCCTCCTCCCCTAAATTGGCGGACGAATATTGTTGCCCCTCTCGCAGCACAACCGTCCGGAGAAATTTCTTCAGCTCCTCCTCATCATCTACATCCCCGAAATGAATAACCTTCGAGTGAAACAGATTGCTCACACTTAACTCATCACAGGAGCATATTTCAATGTCATATTTTGTGCTCTCTTGAGAAAAGAGTAGGCTACTAAGCCGACTCACCACGTAGTATGCCAAGGCTCCCTCTAAAATGTTCACCGATGTTATCCTTTTCTTGCTCGCTAACAAGAAGGATACGAATTTTACCATCCCTGTGTGTTGGTTTTAAATAAATGGGAAGGATATCGAGGGAGAGGAAAACCCATCAACTCGGTTGGGCACAGCAAAAACGGGAGGAAAAAAAAAAATTGGCTACTTATTGTGCTGCCTTATTATCACATTTGCATCTCTCATAGGGGGGGTAGGGGGAGTCATAATGCCACATTACAAACTCGCACTTTGGAAAAAATTTGACCCAGGTTGGTCATACCGTTTGAGTGGAAAAGGGGAGGTGCCTATCCGTGTAGTACTTACTCCTTTAGAAGCGGCGGGGTAGGTCGCTGCGGAAGGTGCTCGAAAAGGAGGCTTATTATGTCAGGTAAACTAATGGATGTACAGAGGAGAGGCATATGTGACATACGCAACAAGCGCGATGTAACGGGGCGGAGGGGGTGACTAAGTCAAACGTCACGATAGAAAAGGTTTAGGAGGTGGGGTGGGGGGTCTCCTTTTTGTGAACAGATAATCTGTGTATAAAATGTTCTTCTCCTTTACTCTGTTCATCATCGCGCAGAAGGATGGATCGCAAAATGGCAACATTTTGCAGGTCCTTCCATTTGTGGTGCTCAAGAGGGTGGTGCCCGCAAAGGAGAGTTTGTGTCAGAAGTGGAGAGTTTGTGCCAGAAGCGGAGAGTTTGTGCCAGAAGCGGAGAGTTTGTGCCATCTGGTAGGAGCAGTGGCTGATTTAAGGGCAGATTGGCAGGCTGGTCAATTCATCCACCTGCTGCCTTGTAACTGTCATGATGTGCCAGCTGGTCCAACTGCCCATTGTTGCAGTGTCACTGTGCCGACTTTGCTGAGTTTGCCGCCGTCTTGGCCCACGTAGGGGGCTACACCCACTTGGACTTCCACACGCCGCCTCGATAGATCAACATAAGGAAGTTCAGCGCAAGTTCAGCACAAGTGCAGCTCAAGTTCAGCAGAAGTGCAGCGCAAGTTCAGCAGAAGTGCAGCGCAAGTTCAGCACAAGTGCAGCGCAAGTCCAGCACAGGTCCAGCGGGATGCATTTCATTTTGGTGCAACTCGGGTAGTTGTACTGAGTGCTGATTATACAACACAGGATAAAAGAATGTACAGGAATGGCACTCTTGATTTTTTCACCAAAGTGTGTTTCGAATAGCGCGTTCATTTTGGTGAGTCAAATTATTGTTCCCTGTTGGGGGAGGTGCATGGAATGGTGCCGCGGTAAAAAAGTAAAAATAATAAAATAA
>NC_020401.1:1578979-1586817 GCF_000321355.1 Plasmodium cynomolgi strain B
CCCTCACCATTCTGTGTCAACTTTCCCCTAAAATGTGAATGACCAAGGGTTCACCTGAGTGACTGTAGATTTTGTTATATAGACAACACTTCACGCGAAAAAAAAAAAAAAAAAAAGCAGTGAATTTTGCTGCATGGTGAAACGAAGTATGTTTCACATTTTAATCTGTACATAGTTAATATAGTTACCTTCCTTAAATAGAAGAACGAACGGAGGGATTTTCATCCCTATGAAAAAAAAAATACCCTAGGGGAAGAAGCCCATTCAACATGAAGCCCTCTCTCCCCTGGATGATCCTTTTCTCCTGGCTATGCTGTGTCAATGGTTAAGACAGAATCTGTGCTCGTCGAATGGTGCACGCGTGTGTGCATGCTCAGGGGCATGCTAATGCTGCTACCCGTGAGTGATGCGCCCCCCCAGTAATGTGCCTTGCGGGGGGCTTCCTAAACGAGCCCAATGGAGCCCCTCCGCGTGGGGGAAGCAGAACTGCGCTAATTTTTGACGGTGAGTTGGGGTCCATTTTAGCGGTGAATTGGGGCCCATTTTGATAGTGAATAATTTTTTTTTTATTTTATTTTTTTTTCACCACAAAAGTGATGTTAATTTGTGTAATGTGGAAACGTGCATACGTGACCGTTGGGGGGGGGGAAAAAAAAATCGCAGTTCAGCGTAATGTGCTGCAGCGTAATGTGCTGCAGCATAATGTACTGCAGTGCAATGTACTGAAGTGTGCGGCGCCATGGGGAGGGCACCCTTCGATTGGAGGTACATTCGCTCGTAGTTCCGCACAAGCGTGAACACATAACTTGGTTGGCCTTCCTACAGGCACGGAAGTTGATGATAAACCCTCGAAAAAGAAGACAAAGTTGCTTAAACCATTAGGTGATCCCATAACGGATTGAGCAGAATGACGAGGCAGCCTCTTTACACAAGGAGAGAGATCAAAGTGTCGCTCGTTTGTCCATTTGTATGTCTATTTATCCTCCACCATCTCGTTTTATTCCTCTTTGCTTTCTCCGAAGGGAACCTACTTTTAGGGTTGAGGAAACGAAGAAACAGTAGGACGAGCAACTCCAGTTTTAATGAGTCATTTGACAGCTCTCATGAAGATTGGGATGGACACAGCAATTATTACAACACCAGTTTTAACGACTCCGATTTTGAGATAGAAGATAGTGAGACTGAAAATTCCTCAACAAGTAGATCCAATTTAAGCTCCCCCTCAACAGAAGGATCCCCAGATAGTCCCTACAATATGGAATCCATATTACAAGCTACTCTCCCCCTATTGGGGGAGGAGCAATTTCCTAGAAGAGATGAACAGGGCAATAATAAAAATATGTTAGCTCAAAGCCCAACTGAAGGTAATTTGAACAATTTTTTGTTAAGAGGGAGTATAAAGAATTTCAGCCCAGGTGTTACTCCCCCCTCGTCGCCCCCAAAAGATGATCCACCTGAATTGCTGAGTCGGAGAGATAACACTAGAAGGAGCCAATCGAAAAAAGAAACTCTTAAAAAATTGCCTTTGCAACTCTTAAGAGGCGTTTCTCCTTTTAGACAAACTTTACATGGAAGGAGAAACAGTCATGGTAATCATCAGAGTGATTGTGAAGGACCAAGAGAAGAAGGTGAAGTAGGGGAAGGGTCTTCCCATGGAGAGGACTTCACAGAAAAAGAGGCAAAAATGAAGGAGTGGGATAAGTATAGAGCAAAGGGAATATTTGAGATGACCGCAGCAGATTTAAGATCGTTAATGACATTTCCTCGAAAGGGGCAGAATTTAGAGACCATGCTTGAGGGGGGGCTAAGTTTATACGATAAGAATGGAGAAGAAGACAGAGGAGAAGGAGCATATGGAGGAGACGGAGCATATGGAGGAGACGAAGCTGAGGAAGAAAACGACGATTCGATAAAAAAAATATACCTATCATGCCTTAAAGATTTAACACATGATGCGCAAACGGATGTAGTTGGGAAGAGACAGAACGAGGGGGAAAATGATGATGAGGAGGAGAGCGATTACGTGGAGATCTACGGTGGAGATCCTGCCAGTGAGAAGGAATCTGAACTGAAGCGGTTAAAAACACTTTTTTGTTTGTATGAACAGAAGAAGGAGGAAATAAGAAAAAGGAGGTTACATCGCAATCGTTCTGCTCACAAATTCAATAATGATGGTGAATCGCATCCCGATATTCCCAACGAAGACAATTATAAGAATATGAAAGACATGACAATGGAAGTAAATAGCCTATTGGATAATGTCAGTTTAGCTTCATTGCCCATTGAATTCATCGACGAGTGAAACTCGCAAATGGAGTGAAGCGTGTGCCAGGTTGCATATGTACGGAAGAGGGTATCAAATTGGTGGGCGCAAAAAAAAAAAAATTAAACTAAACTAAATTAAATTAAACTAAACTAAATTAAATTAAACTAAACTAAACTAAATTAAACTAAACTAAACTAAACTAAACTAAACTAAACTAAATTAAACTAAACTAAATTAAACTAAAGGAGTGATCGAACGGGGAGGAAGACCCCGATCGAAGTCACCACGCCGAACGTGCCATTCGTGAAGAGCCTCCCTCCCCCTCACCCCCAATATAGTGGGCCAAAATATTTACCAAGTTTTCCTCCCCAAGAGAAATAACACATATGCAGCGAAAGCGTATAAAATTTTATGAACATGTTGTGACGGAATACCCATCTCTCCATAAAAAGAAAACTTCCTTTTATTAACATTTGACGTTTCCATAATGATGAAGAGTTTGATAGAGAATCCGAAAAATTTTCACCCCGGCTGTTGCCTAATTACCGCAGCACACACAAGTGTTGTAAAAAACGCTTAAGCTTTTTGCTCTCCTATTTTTTAAAGCAGACTTAAAGAAAAATTTATTTAGGGCAGTTCTAGCTAGCTACGTAAACTAGCTATTTTTTTTTTTTTTTTTAATTTTGAGGTGATTATTTAACCACATTGCAGCTAGCCGATTATTCCTTCGTACACATGTACCCTCCCAGGCGTGTATTTTATTTTCCTCATTTTTTAGTCCTTAACCCACGCAAGTATTGTCTGCACAGTTGCTCGTAAGTGCTTCGATTCGCCCGTTTTGTCTGTGATAAATTTTGACAGAAATGACCTAAGTGATGCTTAATATTTTTGCCATTTCCGCTTGACGCACGTGTACAGAATGAGGTTGCAGTGCACCACGGCAAAGTGATTGGGTGGATGTGGTACTTTTTTCTTTTGCACGCTTGCGGAACTGCTATTGGGACTTGTCCACAAGTTTTCATCATGATGAAGCGCGCCGTTGTATGGTTGGTGCGGTGTCTCAATTTGCGCGCCTGTAAATCTTCGCACGTGTGCAAGCCAGAGGACTGCGTGGATGCAAGAAATAATACAAACCGCTTCACAGAATGGTTATTCTCTCAGTTTTCCGATGCGTGTGGACACACGACGTGGATAGTTCCCCCCTTGGGTATGGCTACTTTTGCTGAACAGAGCATCTCGCGTGTACACCCCTTCTTTCCCCCGCTGCAACTTTTTTGATGTTCCTTATTTATAGCCCATTAAGCGCATAAAATTTTGTAGCGACGTCGGCAAGGTGGAAAAAAAGTATGAACAGGCAACGCGAAAAAAAAAGTATGAACAGGTAATGCGGAAAAAATGCTTTTTTATGTGCTTGGTTAGCCATGCACATTTTGGTACTTTTTTTTTTTCAATTCCCCTTTGTTTCACGCTTTCGTAAAAATGACATCATTCCTATTATGTAGACAATAAATGGGCGAGCTGCACAGACGGAAGAAAACCTTGTGGAGAGGGTGATGTGCCATCCTTCTTGTAGCTATTTACAAAAAGTGAACGATGTAAAAAAAAAAAAAAAGGGTGATTTTACCTCACCAGTTAACCTGTCCGCTATGCCACATGAAATAACTTTTGCGGCTTTCATTTTTACACTTCTGTGGTGGAGCTAAACCGTCACATATTAGGTACATACATGGGCATAATATGTGTGCAATCTGATGATACGCAAGATGGGCATAGCATGTACACCTTACGTACATTACACTTACGCTATACGTGTGTGCATATGATGGGGAGCCAAGCAAGCACTCCCTTTTATGAAAAAAAATAAAGAAGAACAGGTCTATTTTGTCGTTAGGATTTTTCCTTTTCGGCTATTTTGCTTTTTTTTTTTTTAAAAAAGCGAGGTCAAAATGTTAACGCGTAGTAAGGAAAACAACTGAACAAATCTGAAATGCAGTAGAAAAAAAAAAAAATGAGGTAAATTGCGATATGTTAGGATAAGGACAGGTAATAAAACATGTGCACATGTTAGCTCCTTTTATTTTAAAGATCAAGTGACACCCTGTCGCAGTCCCCCTTTTTTTTTTTTCTTCTTCCTTTCTTTTTGGGGTTTTCTTCAATCCAAACACATGCAGGTTTTATACGAAGATTAATATGTTTATCTCCTGACCTACCCGTCATTTGCAGAATTAAAAAAATGAAGCCTGTTTTGACATGAACTAAGCATGCCCGCACGTGCGTTGGTGCGCGCCTTTGTGCACACGATAGGACATGTCTGTACATGTCCATGTAGTGAGGTACGTAGGACTCACTGTAGCAGCTTAGCAGAACGAACATAAGTCAACATCCCACGTAATGGGAGCACATCCATGCATCCCCTGGCAATGCATGCAGAAACAGGAAAAGGTTGCCATCCCTCAGGAGGTCTACATTTTCCGCATGCATTTTTTTATTATTATTTCCCCCCAACTTTCGTTGTAGTGACAGCATTTGAGGGTGGTAACTCCCCTACAAGCGTCATTTCTACTTGAGGAATTGCCAACCAATTTGCATGCTTTTGGAAGATAAAGAAGTTCTGAACAGTTGCCCCTTTTTTCATAACCACAAAATTGCTCACACACAAAAGGGCTGCAAGCAAATATATAAAAATGTTTAAAAAAAATGCTTAAAAGGATGCTTAAAAGAATGCTTAAAAAAATGTTTTAAAAAATGTTTAAACATTTGTTACTTTTTTTTTTTTTTTACAACATTTATATTTTAAAATATATTTTTCACATAACTTTTCATATTAAGTCTTCTTAACATACTTATCATAAAAACAACAAAACCTTTTTTTTGCGTGTTACATCAATTCGTACAAGTTTTGTTCTTATCGAATAAACCTGCATAAGGCAAATTCACGAACATCCAAAAATATACATATATATATATATATACCAACATATATTATTTTTAAGCGGCTTAAGCAAAACAGCCAAAGACCTACAAGCGTAAAAAATCTTCCTGCTCATACTTACATACAAGAACAAGATGAAGAACTTCAATCTCTTAGCCGTTTCTTCCATCCTGTTGGTGGACTTGTTCCGCACACACTGGGGACATAATGTAGATTTCTCCAAGGCCATAAATTTAAATGGAGTAAGCTTCAGTAATGTAGACGCCAGTTCACTTGGCGCAGCACAGGTAAGACAAAGTGCTAGCCGAGGCAGAGGACTTGGTGAGAACCCAAAAGAAGAGGACGGAGCTGATAAAAAAAAAAAAAAGGACGAAAAACAAGTAGAACCAAAAAAGCCACGTGAAAATAAGCTGAAACAACCAGTAGAAAACGCAGACGGAAACGCAGGAGGAAACGCAGGAGGAAACGCAGGAGGAAACGCAGGAGGAAACGCAGGAGGAAACGCAGACGGAAACGCAGGAGGAAACGCAGGAGGAAACGCAGGAGGAAACGCAGGAGGAAACGCAGGAGGAAACGCAGACGGAAACGCAGGAGGAAACGCAGACGGAAACGCAGGAGGAAATGCAGACGGAAACGCTGGAGGAAACGCAGGAGGAAATGCAGGAGGAAATGCAGACGGAAACGCTGGAGGAAACGCAGGAGGAAACGCAGGAGGAAACGCAGGAGGAAATGCAGGAGGAAACGCTGGAGGAAACGCAGGAGGAAATGCAGACGGAAACGCTGGAGGAAACGCAGGAGGAAATGCAGGAGGAAACGCAGACGGAAACGCTGGAGGAAACGCTGGAGGAAACGCAGGAGGAAACGCAGGAGGAAACGCAGGAGGAACTGCAGGAGGAAACGCAGACGGAAACGCAGGAGGAAACGCAGGAGGTAACGCGGGAGGTAACGCAGGAGGTAACGCAGGAGGTAACGCAGGAGGTAACGCAGGAGGTAACGCAGGAGGTAACGCAGGAGGTAACGCAGGAGGAAACGCAGGAGGAAACGCAGGAGGAAACGCAGGAGCCAATGCGGGAAATAAAAAAGCAGGAGACGCAGGAGCAGGACAGGGACAAAATAATGAAGCTGCGAATATGCCAAATGTAAAGCTTGTGAAAGAATACCTAGACAAAATTAGATCTACCATTAGCACCGAGTGGAGTCCATGCAGTGTAACCTGTGGAAAGGGTGTAAGAATGAGAAAAAAAGTTAGTGCAGCTAACAAAAAACCAGAAGAGCTTGATGTGAATGACCTTGAGACAGAAGTTTGTACAATGGATAAGTGCGCTGGCATATTTAACGTTGTGAGTAATTCATTACGGTTAGTCATATTGTTAGTCCTAGCATTATTCAATTAAGTAGCTGGCATCCATTTTTTCCGGCGTCCTCCACGGTGCATATTAAGTGTTTTGTGTTTTGTAAATGCACAAAAATACTTGCCCGTAGGGACATGATTTTTTCCCCATTCTTATGAATGTTTCCCGATGTTTACATGTAACTGTATGCACGTGTGTGTAACGCGTAATAAGTAACACCCCTTACGCACAATCAGTTGTGCATTTCTGGAAAACACGATATGGGTATTTTTAAACACTTATCGTGACAAAAAAAAGCGAAAAAACAAAAAACAAAAAACAAAAAAACAATTTATATTAATTTTTCCTTTTTGCCTGACCCTTTTTTGACGTATATTTTTCCTTTTTTTTTTTTCGTATGTGTTATGTAAACTGCTTAACGTAGAGAACTTAAATTTCGAGAATGTATTTTTTTTTAACAAGTTAAAAAAGAGAACTGGTATTTTTACATGATGGGAAATTCAAAAATTTGCAAACTCAGAAAAGGCGAGTTAAAATTTGCTCTGTGGTAAACGGGGGGCGCGTCTGTTTTTTGGGTACGAACGGGGGTGTCAAAGCAAAATGTGGGCATAATAATTCCGAGGGGGGAATTTTTCCCTTATGACACAGCCACTAATTCGTTCTTGTGTATAAAGGCATACATGTGTGTGAAGCACTTTCACACCTTTCTCACAGTTTGTCTTAGCGAAAAATATGTAGCTTTAAACAACCGCAAGGTGTGTGCAAACTGCGCCCAGCTTTTGTGCGAAGCATAAGGTGAAGGAAATGCTAACCAGGTGTATAGCGCAACTGCGTTTGTGTCTTTGCTGCTTGTTCTATTGGTGTCCATTAAATGTTAAGCAGCAGCGGTGATGGCGGGGAAACAGGCATATGTCCTTGTTGCATATTTTTGCCTTAGTTGAGAAGTTGCTATATACAAGTGAAAGGATGGAAAAGGGTGAAAGGACATATTTTTTCCCCAAGGGAAATCAACCAGTTAGCCAAAATGGGGGTAAATTAACTGCTGTGTGTTAATGCAGAATGTTTTTTTTTTTTATCACCATTTGGCTTGTTAAGGCGCGATAAACTGTGCACACAAATTGGAGATGCGAATGCTGCGCCACATGGAATAGCACCGTGGTTAAATTTTAGAAACAACAAAATGGTGAGCTGTTTCATAGGAACAAATTAAGGTATCATCGAATTGTGGCGCCGTGGGGATGTATGCTACTTCACGGTGCCATTGTAACTGTTCCAGTTCTGCAGTTTA
>NC_020401.1:1586927-1612178 GCF_000321355.1 Plasmodium cynomolgi strain B
TTTTTTAAAATAATGTAAATTGGCTGTTTTGTACCCAGTTCTGAGCAAAAACACCTGACCTGTGTATACTTTTTATTATTATTATTTTTTTTTACAATGATAGTAAGAAACAGTTGTAAGATCTTCCTTCGCATGAATCGAAACATAGTGAGGAGAAACCTAACGTTCTTTTCTTTCAATCAGGTTTCAAAAGTGAACTTCAGTACTTCTCTTCAAGATAAGCAAAATGGAGGACCCGAGAAGAAGATAAGCAACGGCTCGGACGACTTTAAAGACTTTGAAAAATCGGACGTGTACCAGGTTAAAACAAGGGGGGGGAAATGAGATGGTACCTATGAGATGGTGCAATTTTCATTTTTAAAAATGATGCATCGTTTCTTATGTAAGCACATTTTATTGATGCCCAGCAGTTTGCCTCTATGCTAAATGACTGCTGTCTGCTTTTAAACCTTTTTTTGCTCACCCTTCGTAGACTCTGAAGGGAAAAATTAAGGAAATCCTTGAGAAGGAGAAAATTGTGCTGTTTATGAAGGGAACCCCGGAAAGTCCCCTGTGCGGGTTTAGCGCAAAGGTGAGATTCATATATCTGCCGTGGGGTAGTTTTGCCCATTTGGGCCCAGTGTTTCCCACGTTTGAGAAACTTACATTATTGTTTTTTGGACTAATTTACACCCAGGAGAGGCACGTTCTAATATGCCCATTTCGTGCAGTGGCTAACTTTTTTTTTTTTTCCTTTCCCTTGTGCAGGTGGTCCACATACTGAATAATATGAACGTAAAGGACTACGTATACATCGACGTAATGAAAAACAACGACTTGCGCGAGGCGATAAAGATTTACAGTAATTGGCCCTATATCCCCCACTTATACGTAAATAACAACTTCATCGGTGGTTACGACATCATCTCAGATTTGTACACCAGTGGAGAGTTACAGGGGCTGGTCAAGTAGGGCGTTCCCGACTTTCCCTGCTTCTCCTGGTTGTCGCATAAATGGGGTACACACAGGAAGAGCGCTGTTTTTTGTGGGTACAGTCGGAGATGTGCGCGTCGTTCGAAATGGGAACGCCCAGGCGGCATGTGCATGCAGTGCGACTGCTACTGCGGCGGGAGGGGGGTGAGTGCCTGTTTAGTCCCTGCCACCCTTTGTAAACACTGATAAATTTAGCAGTTCGTTTCTTACATTTCAAAAAAGTTTTTCGAAAAATGTTCCGTGTCGATCATCACTCCGCGCGTGCTGGGGGCACGAACGCACACGTCGCACAGCGCGAATATGTACATATATATATGCAGTGCATATATGCGCATACTCGCATGGGCATACTTGCGCACCCCTGAGCGAGGATGTAAGCGGACCCATTCAGCTTTACAACTGCGCATCCGTGTGCACCAAACACGCGATGCAGCACCACCAAATGAATGAGAGTCCCGAACAGGGCGATTTGATTTGTAGCAGTAATGATGAAGGGGTTTTCTCCTTCTTTGAAGGAGACAGCAATATACAGGGGTGGGATGGGGCCCTTAATAAACGGCTCCCTTTTTCTTCTTATCGGCTCCCATCTCAAACGTTTTGCACCTCTTCAGGGTCTGAAATCGTTTCTTCTTGCATTTTGTGCATTCCTACAGGTGGGGGGGAAAAAAAAAAAATAAAATAAACGCATTGGTATATACCCCTTGGTGGTATGGGTACAATAACGATGGTGTGCGCGGGTACAGTGGAGAAGCACGAACGAATCAAATAATCCTTTGGGGTAAAGGCTACGGGACTGACGCTTCCCCTCCTCTACTGCTTACCAATTTGAGAACGATCTTTTTGGTAGTTTTGGCCTTTTTCTTAAAAACGGGCTTGGTTTGGCCTCCGAATCCCTTCTGCTTCATGTCGTATCTTCTTCTTCCCAAGGCCGACAATCGTTCCTTTCCCTTTTTGTACTGACTGACCTTGTGCATGGTATGCTTCTTGCATTTGTTGCTGCAGTAGGTTTTCCTCGTTTTGGGGACGTTCACCATTTTGCGCAGATGGTTCGGGCAACGTAAAAATGTAACTAGGAGGTGCGTAGCTATGTAGCAATGTAGCTATGTGGCTGCGTGATTGAGTACCTGGGTGACTTAGTAACTAAGTAGCTAAGCGACTGAGTGACAGTGTGAGTATACACAATGCTACACGTTTCGACTGCGAGTTAAATTCGCGACAGTTGGCGAAATGGTAAAAAAAAAAAAAAAAAAAATGGGGGAAATATATTACTGGGTTGAATTAACTACTGCTGCAAATTTTCGGGGAGTTGCAAAATTTACCGGCGCTGCATTTTTTTCGCTTGGTCAAAAACGGAGCGAAAAATGAGGAAAAAATTTTCGAAAAAGTTAATACGGAAAAAAGAGGGGCGACAGCCATACGGTTTCTGAGATATATTATATGCCCAGCTAAAATGCTGAATAATTTTGACTTCATACGACCATAGCGTGAAAAATATTCTACGGCAATACGTTATGCTCGCGTAGGCACTCGCCGCTTAAAGGCTATGTACCACTTTGCGCCTATTCTTTTTTGCCTCGGGGCGGTTGCTTTCCCCATGGGGATCAAAGTGGCGCCCATCCGCCCAAACAAACACTCGGAACGCGACAAAATGGCCCCAATTGGAGGACAAAAAATTGTGTTGCAATTGAAGCGAAATTAGCTTGCCATTTTGTGAAAACCGTTTGTGAAAACCATTTTGCGAAAACCGTTTTGTGAAAACCGTTTTGAATATTTTTCCCGAATAATTTTGCTCCCATTTGTGCTTCACCAAATTTAACGTTCGCGCGAAACGGAGGAATATGCGAAGTGGGAAAATGGGGACACTTTTTATGGCACAAAAGGGGGGGAAGCGGCCTTTTCGTGGCTAGCCTTTTTTTGTTTTCCCCCCATTAGGGGTATCTCACTGTGAGTCGTAGCCGTTCGTACATATAAAAGGATGTACTTATGCGAATATTTTTTCGCTTGTATATTGCGCATATGGTATAGCATGTGCCTCCCCGCCCACGTGAACAAAACAAATATGCTTACCAGTTTTGGCTGCTCTGTCTGTAGAGTTTTGCGAAGGAACCAAAAAAAAAAAAAAAAAGGAAAAGGGAACAGCGCGCGGGTAAAAATACATATAATATGGTACATACGTATGAGCAGTTGATATACATTTGCATGTATGCGCCCACTGGGGAGTTCACAAAAACAGAAGCGAGGGGATGGGTGGGGAAGAGGCCCCACAGGTACAGATATACGTTTGCAAAGTAGTACCGTCTATCTGTGCGTCTCATTAACTCAACCTGCTGAAAAAAAACTTCACCCGGATGAAGAATAGGTACACCGAATTGTGCACACGCCTCAGCAGTTTCAGCCTCTCACCGCTCTCTCCGGCAACGACCAACTTGTGTATATTTCGATACGTGTCCTGTGGCAAAATAATTACCTTTTTTGGAGATTTACCATTGGAGAGGACAACATCTTTGCTCTTGGAGCAGATGTACGGATTGCACAGATACATATTTATCAGAACGTTGTTAATTTTTTTGTAATCTTCACGTTCGTATTTTTGTAGCTGTCGAAAATATTCATTTTTGGCACTGACGTATCCGTAGTCGAAGTGGAGTCCTAGTTTGGTTTGTCTATCTGAGTGATCTCCTCCCGGAGCAGTCTCCTCGTCAACATCTTTTGCAGGTACTACCCCCCCAATGGAGTTATCTCCCTCGGTGGTTCCTTTTCCATGCATGTGAACCTCGGGATGGAGTGCAACACGCGGGGTGTCTTTTCCCGTCTGAGTTAATTCCCCCTCATCATCATGGTGAGCAAAAAGCCACTCCTGTTCTGCAACTACTTGGGTAATATGTGCCTTAATAAATGAGTCAAAATTGAGCATGATATAATTTAACTTATTTCTCAGGATCTGGTTTTCCTTCCTAAGTAGGAGACTCCCCCTCACATGCTCATGTCGCAATTCGTGTAGCAGTTCGTGTAGAAGTTCGTACAACTTCTTACTGTCGATGGGGGTGAATTGTTTTTCCTCGAATGTGGCTAGTACCTCTGCGATGCGTTTTTCCATGTGGTGCAAGTTTTGATGGGTGCAACCAGGCGGTTTTTTTTCAAAGTGGGGGTCACCAGAGGGGGCTTCTTCAAAGTGGGTGTCACCAGACGGGGGTTCTTCAAAGTGGGGGTCACCAAACTGGCTGTTTTTTCCAAATGGGTGTCATATGACGTTTTTTTTTCACGGTAAACGTTGCTTGTCCGCTCCGCATCTTCACATGTGCTTGTGCTTCCCCCTGCGGGGGGACACTCATTCTTCCCATCTGCACCACCGAGTGAAGACACTTGGGTACCCACTAAAAGGCTTCCCAACTTGCCAACGTCCTTTCTCGCGCGCTCCACATAGGGCAACACATAAAAAAGGAGGCTCTTCCTGTTCTCTTCAGTCATGCACAGATGGGTCAGCGTGATAAATTTGGAGAGGCAGTTGGCCAAGTCTTCCTCCGCTGGTAAGCCGAAACGTTTGAGAGTGCCCACAATGACGGATATCTTTTCTACACACATGTTGACAAAATGGGGGAAAAAAAGTTCTGACCTGTTCAGGCATTTTTCGATGTGCCAATTGATTATTGAAAATGTAAAGTAGAAGTTACAATTTGCAAGTGCCACGAAATTGGCATTCGTGATGTGCCTTTTGCACAGCATGTAGAAGTAGCACAGTTTGTTTAGCCCATGGAGGAGATGCTTCATCTGGTGGTGACGCGACATTTCTGTGGCGTCATTTTCGCCGCCATTTTCGCCGCCATTTTCGCCGCCATTTTCGCTGCCATTTTGGACGCCATTTTCGCCGCCATTTTCGCTGCCATTTTGGACGCCATTCATACTTGTGCAGATCTCCAGGAAGGTCCGAAAAAAGGGGAAAACCTTCTCAACCCATTTTTCGCTTTCCCTTTCGGCGTCTTTCCTTTCTGGGTCTTTCCTTTCTGTGTACTTCCTTTCGGCGTCTTTCCCTTCTGCGTATTTCCTTTCCACTTCTCCCCCTTCCGCTTCTCCCCCCTCCGCTTCTCCCCCCTCCGCTTCTCCCCCCTCCGCTTCTCCCCCTTCCGCTTCTCCCCCTTCCACTTCTCCCCTTTCCGCTCGGTTAATGTCCCCTTTGAAGATTTTCACAAAATTGTAGAGGGTGATATATTCCAAGTATATTTGCCTCTCACCTGGTTGGCTCCCCCAATGGGACGATTCACTCTTCTTCACGAAATGCGAAAGAGTCATTTTTTTCACTTGGCTGTTGCTCTGTAGGTAGACGTCATTGAGTAGGTAAGCCATGTAGGCATTGGGCAGGTGACTCATTTCCAAACGGGTGGGCAAACCATAATTGGGGGCATTTAGAATTACCTCGCTCGTCAGCAGACCGATGTTTTTATTTACCCTACTGATTAGTTTCGAGGCTTGGTCTGTATAGAGGGGCATATCATTGGTGCACACAACATAGGGACCATAGTGTTGGGGACCTTTCCTGTTGTCACTACTTCTTCCCCCACTCGTTAGTATCTGCCTAATGCTGCTGGATAGGCATAGAATTTTAAGGAAGTGGTCCCCAAGAGATTCCCCCTTTTTTGTCATCCTATAGATGGACTTGGGATCAAATTTCACGTTTTTTAAAAAGTTAAAAATGAAGTCAAGAAAGAGAAGGAGATACATCTTTTGGCTAACCCCAGTGGGGTGGTCCTTATCCTTCGAGTTGACGTCCTTTAAAAATTCCTCCCTTGGATTTATCAAGCTGGAGAGCTGTCCCCCGGAGCTCCTTTCCACATGCAGAAGGGTGTTGATACCCTCGAGTATGAGCCCTAAGTCATGGACATGGTTCCTCTTTTCCATGTACTTTATCTTTTTGGCAATTATGCTAAGCAGGGTGATGTTGTACTGTTGCAAGTAGGAGAACTTCGCGCCATCCGTAGGGGGGTTAAACTCTTTTTGGACAATCTTCGGTGGGGGACAAATGATATCTACATAGCTCTGTCTTTCTTCCGCCGAACGTTGATCCGTTTCGCAGTTCTGCGGGGGGTCTATATTTCTATTCTGTTCATCACCCGTTGGGGAGGCAGTCCTGTGCACAGATAGCTCTCCTTTTTGGTAGTTCTCCTGGATGTATCTCCACGTAAAGGCCTCCTTCTGCATGTGAAGGGGATTCCCCCCTATGGTTGCAAAGAACGCAGGGTGATGGAAGTCTCCCCCCCCTGTTGGAGGGGACCCTAACCGAGCGGACTGATATAGGAGTACTTCATTAATCAAAGGAAGGAGAGCAACCGAGAAGGCATAGTTATAGTGATGTCTATGCTTGTCCACAAATTTAAACTGTGCATATAGAATTCGATTTATGACGTCTATGTACTCCCCTTTGTTGTGTGTAAGTGTTTGTAAAATGCTTAATACTTCCCAATATATGGCACGGAAGGGAGCCTTGCTGCTTGGACTTTCTTGGAGATGGTTCACCAGCGTGTCATCTTTTCTGCTGTTCTTTCGTTGAAGAAGACTGTCAATGTGAGAGCATAACGTTTGAAGGATGAACTTTTCTACTCTGTTAAATGGGAAAGGTACTCTAGAATGGTTCCCTTCATGGGGGTCATATTTTTTTCTGACGATTTTTTGGTATACTCGGAGTAGAGCAGATAAGGCGAAAAAATCGACGCCTTGAATTTCTCTTTTCAAATGAGGAAGGTCTTCATCATCACAAGGGGGGAATTTCTCTGTACAGGAATTTCTCCTCAGATGTGAATTTCCGCCTGTGCTATTTTCTCCCAGTTCTACACAAAAGAGGTACTCCTTCTCATTTATGACTGCTCGGGTTTGCACCATCCCATTGTTGCAGGGGGTGCCACTTTGTGTACTAGCCGCTAATCCATTTTGCACCACTCGAGTATTTATACGATCAATTAGGGAAAGCACATTTTTCAGGGAGGTGAATATTTCCCGGTCCATATGAACAATGTCTACCATACCCTTTCGATGGTGCAAAATTTCTCTTCTCCCTGGACTAGTACTCTCGATAAAGTTGATATTTTCATTGCGGTTGTAGAGGGCGCTGTTTTGTCTACTTCCATGATCTCTTTCCACCATGTAATCTCTGAGCAAGCTGTACGCTTTGCGGTCTGTTCGGGTGGGGCCGCTCTTTGTTCGGGTGGAGTCGCTCTTTGTTCGAGTGGAGCCGCTCTTTGTTAGGGTGGAGACACTCTTTGTTAGTGTGGGGCCCCTCTTTGTACGCGTGATGCATTTTGGGGTAGTGAAAATTATGGAGGGCCCTACCACTGTGCTGATTACCCTGTGAGCGTTACGCTTTTCTCTGCCGATGATGACCTTGCGGCATACATATTTCGAAAGCTTTTGCATATTTCGTTCATTTTATTTTTTTCTTCTTTCTGTAAGAGTTCGTCCATGCTGTGAGCAGTACAGGGGAAAAGCTGCTCAGGTTGGGACCTTCCCCTGCGCGTGAATTCCTCAAACGAAGGTGCTACGTGAGGCGGGTGTGCTTTCACTACCAAATGAGGATGCCAGAATGGAAACCAATTTCTAATGTAGAGGGGTGGTACCGTCCGCAGATATCGGCACAAGCTTGGTTGAGAGTATGGTTACAATTGCGCGTGCCCCTTGGCTGAGAAACGACCACCTTTTCGTCTCATACGTGGAAGCCTCTCCACGCGTTTTAGAAGCGTTGGTTAGGGGTGCGACCTAGTTTGTTCCAGCTTGATCGCACGAGCATTGCTTCTTGGCCTCCCCTTTGTCACATACTATTTTGCACATTTTTTTTCCGCATTTTCGTTTTCACTTGGCCAAAAAATGCAATCGTTTGGGGCGATGCTTGTGTTGGAATGGTTTGCCAATTCGCGCGGTGCGCTCATCGTTTGTTATGTCATATTGTGTTGTGTTATGTTATGTTGCGTTATGATCTGTTTTGCTTTATTTTTATTTTATTTTATTTTTTTTTTTGCATGGCTATCCATGTTCCTCTAGGCTGATGACGTGCATGTAGAACTGCCAAAGTGTATGGCCTTCCCGCTTCGTCACATTTCTGCCGTTTGTGTGCTTTTGAGGAGGCTTCTTTTGGCGGCTAAAACGCAGAGCAGGGGGACCCACTTGCAGGGGTGTCACAATTCGATGCAAACTGTGGAGAAGCTTTCTTCACTTGAATTTGTTATTCGTTCGTTTTAAGAACATTAAGTGGGGGAACATACCAATGCACGCATGCGTTTTTATATACACGGGGGAAGCATACTCCCCAAGCCAAAACTGCAACGGAGTTTTTTTTCTCCCCACTTAATAAATGAGCAATGAGGAGGAACAACAACCCAGTTGGTGTAAATTTGAGGACACATCATGATCAGGCCATCCCGCGTAGCCCGTTTATATGGTTCCATAAAAGGAGAGTTGGCACAAAGGCGCACATTTTTTTAAAACGTTCCTGTGTGATGTGTTGTGGGAAGGAGTCTACTCGCCTCATTGTAAGGCGCGACAAAATATAGCATGTATTTCTTCGCGTAAAGCCCGTCTGTGTGCGTTTTCGTAAATGTACAATGGGGAGAATAACCGCGTTTACAATTTTCACTTTTTTTATGAACAAAAAAAAAAAAAAAAAAATAGCTATCTAGCTAACTAGCTTAGCCAATTTTGGGAATAATTACGCCTGTGCGTTCAGGCAATTTTGAATCGAAATTAATTTGGAAAAATGGAAAAGGAGAAGAATACTCAAGTGGTAATCATTTGTGAGAATGTGCTTTGGTATTGCTTAGGAGTTTCCCATTTTTTTGATGAGCGATTTTCAGGCAAACCGTGTTGCTAGTTGCAGGTTGTGACCGGCCACCACCCGCGCGGCTAGAAACCACAACATGTGCTACACCAGTGTGTATAAACTTGCAACGGAATTTTTTTTCCCCTCCAAATGGGATGAAAAAAGTTACCCAAAAAGTGGCAAAACGGGATACAATATAGTGGTATTTATATTGGCCTTCTTGCCAAATTGTGAATCTACAAATGGAACAAGTACCTGTAGTTGTAATGTACCATTTTTTCATTTTTTTTTTTATCCTCAAAAAGATGGCACAATCTGTTTGGTTTACTCTTTGCGCCTGTGGGAGATGCCCGCAATGTCGTGGTAGTGATACCCCCCATTTATGCCTAACACTTTGCTATTTTTAGCCTTGTTTTATTCGGCTGGCCTGGCTACAATGAATGGGTGGTGTTTCTTTCCTACGTATTTGTTTTTCATTTCGCTTCGGCACGGCGCACAAGTGTATGTATTCCCCTCCACCCGTTGGCACCTGAACCACTGTCGGAGTTGAAAAAAAATTTTAGGAACGTTCAGCTGGAATTATATTGCGATAATTAATAGGCCACTTGGGCGAAGCGCACAGTGGTATGCCTCTCCTGAGAGATGATGTTAAATCAAAATGGGCGAAGGGCAACACTGCTTTAAAATGACAACATGTTGATCTGCATACGGGGAAAATTCAGCGATGTAACTGGTATGTGACCACTAATTCGTATACAATGGGGCATACATTTACGCATACATTTTGGTATGCCTTTGTGGATGCATTTCTTTCCCCTGCGGTGGAGGCACGCATTTTCAAAAGGAGCAAGTGGCAATTTTTCTCAAAGTGGTGATTTAAAAAATTTGCGATTTTTTTTTTTTGGCAACTAAAAGTGAGGAAATTTGCATGGAGAGAGAACACCCATTTAGCAGCTTTTCCGGGCGGGCGGTTTATGCCATCCTGATAGGCATACATCCCTTGCCATTTAGCCAAAGAAGGCATTGCGTTAAAATTTAAAAAGTTAAAACGTCGACGCGTGAGGCAATTTATTTGTGGAGCAATGGGTAACTTAGTTTGCTTCACATTTAAAATGTATTCCAATTTATGTACGTACATAAAATAGCACCATGTGCTGCGCATGCGTAGTGGCAATGTTTTTTTTTTTTTTTTTTTTTTTTCGATTTCCCCAGTTTGGACCAACTTCGAGAAATTAAGCAGCAAAATATATTTTTGAAGAGGAAAAGCAGTTCACTTTCGAATTGAAAGGAGGCATCTTTGTGAAGCGGCGATCGCACTTGTAGAGGCAAGCAGTTACCCGCGCACGCTGGTACGCAACGTTTCAATGTTTACATGTACAGTATGTACAGTATGTTCAATATGTTCAGTATGTATATTATTTGCAGTATGTTGAGTATGTATATTATTTACAGTATGTTCAGTATGTATATTATTTACAGTATGTTCAGTATGTATATTATTTACGTCCCCTCGCGCTTATTTGTATCCATTTGTTAAAGCAGCTATTTTTAGCCAACGCCTCGAGCAGTTTTCGCCATTTGCGAAGTTTGAATGCCCATAACGGGGCAGGTTGCAACCCCCCCCCTACACGCCTTACCTTACATATAATCTAAACCTATCTAGTTTTAGTTTCGCCATTTTGTTTTGCCTCACTTTTAATTTGAAATAGTGACCCCTCCACAGTTGTGCACCAAAATGACGAGGGTGCACTCTGTGAGAGGGTGACACGACAGCGCATAGTAGTACATTTTGCGTTACAAAAAAAAATTAGAAAAAAAAGTAAAGCAAAATAGTGAGAGAGGAGCGGTGAGTGAGGAAGTGTGGCGCGGAATAGGAGAATAAGGTCAGGCGAGTGTCCCCCATATGCGTTATAGTGCGATACAGAACGCCGCTACGCTAGAGACACCTGCCAAGGGGGCGATTATGACGTGAGCGCCCCTGAGGAGCGAGCTTTCTACGCAGTGACACGGTTCGACTCGGTGTAGCTCTGCTGCAGTGCGGCGCTCGCCATAGGCACACACGTGTACATATATATATAGCGAACGCCTGAGTTGCGCCATTTTGGCAAGAGCCAGAGAGAGGCCCCCCGTCCCAACCCCTCTTAACAGCGGAGAATGAAAAAGCTGCTCTACAGGACCGAGGAAGAAACGGTCGTCTACGACAACGTGTTGGAGGGGCTATACTCCCTGTACAAAACATACATCCTGGAATTGGAGAATGAGTTCAACTACTACCATTTTTACAAGCCGCTTTTAACAAGCGGCGATTTTCTGTCCAAGCCGATGATCTTGCTGCTTGGTCAGTATTCAACAGGGAAGACGACCTTTATAAAGCACCTCATAGAGAAGGAGTATTGTGGAATGAGAATAGGACCAGAGCCAACGACGGATAAGTTCGTAGCAGTGATGTATAATGAGAAGGAGCAGTTAATTCCAGGGAATGCCCTTGTCAGTGATATAACCAAGCCATTTTCTCAATTGGAAAGTTTTGGAAATAGCTTCCTCTCCAAGTTGGAGTGTTCCAACACGACTAGCGATGTGTTGAAGTCGTTAACGATAATTGACACACCAGGTGTTCTAAGTGGAATCAAGCAAATCAGTAGGGGATACGACTTCGAGAAGGTCATATACTGGTTTGCACAGAGAGTAGACTTAATACTACTCATTTTTGATGCGCACAAATTGGATATTTCAGACGAGTTCAGAAGATGTATACAAGCAATAAAAGGACAGGATTCGAAGATACGAATTATCCTAAATAAGGCAGATACGATTAACACGCAGCAGCTGATGAGGGTATACGGATCGTTGATGTGGTCCTTGGGGATTGTAATAAATACGCCAGAAGTGAATAGAGTGTATATAGGCTCGTTTTGGGATAGGAAGTTAATGCATGATGAAAATCGAAATATTTTCGAAGAAGAAGCTTCAGATCTGTATAAGGAGTTGTCGAAGATTCCAAGAAACTCCACCATGATTCGGTTGAACGATTTTATTAAAAGGTGTAGAACGTTGAAGGTGCATATTTATTTGCTGTCCCATTTGAGGAAAAAGTTACCCTACTTCAGGAAGAACTATATTAAGAATAAGCTAATCAAAACGTTAGATAAGGTATACGAAGAAGTCGCCAAGGATTACAACTTACCCCTGGGTGATTTCCCCAATGTTCAATTTATGAGAGAGAAACTGCACGACATTGATTGGTTAAGCATTCCAAAGCTGGACTTAAAAAAAATCGAACGAATTAATAAAGTATTAAATGTGCATATCCCCCAACTGTTAGAAATGATACCAAAAGAATCCGTTAACATTGAGCAATCCCGATATGAAACCCAGGAAGGAACCATCGTTGAGAATAAATTAACTCCCTTTTTGGAACTGACCTCTGGAGAAATTCCCATGTGGGTGAAACAGAAATATTTGTTAAGTCCTATTGACACTTCGAAATATTCGGACGATTTTTACAAACTGGGACCCAACGATTTTGGCAAGCTGTCTGGGGAGCAGGTGAAGCCTGACCTGATCAAGAGCAAATTGCCCAGCTCCGTTTTGCACAAAATTTGGAACCTCGCTGATATCACCAAGGATGGCTACCTCGACTTGTTCGAGTACTCTCTCGCCCGGCACTTCATCGAGATGAAGGCGGAGGGCTTTGATTTGCCCTCCAAGGTTCCCAAGGATATAATAAACGCGCACGAGTATTGAGCGCCGGTGCGAGCGTAGCGGTTAGTTGCGTAGCGGTTAGTTGCGTAGCGGTTAGTTGCATAGCGGTTAGTTGAATAGCGGTTAGTTGCGTAGCGGTTAGTTGAATAGCGGTTAGTTGAATAGCGGTTAGTGTACCGCTTATCGTGGCGTCATGGCAACCCAACTCTGACGTGCCCATTTTTTGCGAACCCCCCCTATTCATTCCCCCATTTTTTAAGTATTTATGAAAACGTAACATTTGTCTTAATTTTTTTCACATTTTTCTCACGACAAGTAATACATTTGTTAAGCATTTTGAAGTGTTGGTAAATCGATTTTTTTTTTTTTTTTCCCGCGTCCTCTACATAGCTAGCTGCATACCTACCTAGCTAGCTATTTTTTTTTTCCCTGGGGACGCGGGAAGCACGCGTGCAGGTGTGTAATGTGCCCTTTCGTCCACCCCCTCCATGCATAAGCACACGTGTACACACGGATATGTACATGTATATATATGTATATATGTATATATGGGCACATTTACACCCCACGCGGGGGGCGCACAGACGTATTTTTAATGATCGATTTATAATGATCAGCGTGCCCCCCCTTTTGTCTCTTATTAATTTTTCGTTCTGCCCATTTCCTGCGTCCTGTAACAATGTCCTGCCTTTTTCGTCTCCATTTGTGAATGCGTATGTGCATACATATACATATATATATATGTAACACATTTATATATGCATATATATATATATGTAATACATTTATATATACATATATGTTCATATGCATGTCTGTACATACAGCTGAGTTTTTTTTTTTTTTTTTTTTTTTTGTTAATCGTGCAACGCAACTTAGAAAAAGCAACCCAATTCGTAATCGTGATGATATTTATGCTCGGCGAAGTGGAAAACTGTGCTTGACGAGGCCCGCCCAACTCTCCGCGGTAGCGGCACACGTGAAGCTTGGGAGGGTTGGCTTACCCCGTTAGGGGACAGAAGGACGGGGGAGAGACTAACGCAAAAAAATAATTAAAACGTTCTTGTTGTCCAAAAAAGGAACAAAAAAATGCGAACATGTGTGCGTACCTCCGCAGGGGCGTGCACACGGAAAAGGAAAGCAATCAAATGGCGCAAAATGAAGGCGGCTGGACAAAAGCGGCTCGATAAAAGCGGCTCGATAAAAGCGGCTCGATAAAAGCGGCTGGACAAAAGCGGCTCGATAAAAGCAGCTGGACAAAGCCGCCAAGACGAAGCCGCCAAGACGAAGCGGCCAAAACAAGGACAACAAAACGGAACAAAACAATTCTGACAAAAGCGCACCCCTTTGGGGGAAAAAAGACACTTCCCAAGCGGAACATTCCCAGTTGTTCGGTGTAGACTCCCAGTTCAATTGTGAAAATTTTGCTAAGTCTCGCTGTTAGAGGGCTGTGTGGGGAGATGCTTACGGGGACATAAAATGCGCATATATGTGTATACATGCGCATGTAGTTACATGGAGGTGTTTTTTCCCCCCCGAAGGCGATCAGTTCAACTCGCCATGCGGGGAGACCTGGCCAAGGGCCGAAATGGGAGAGTAAGCATTACCCATTTCACTGTCACTTGGGTGGGTAAATCCCATGGAGTTGCTTCCATTAAACATACCGTTTTGATCTTGAGGAGAGAGCATGGCAGTGTTAAAGTTGGAAGGGTAAGCTGTCTGACTGGGAATATGTTGAGTTTTGTACATCTGGTTGAGTGCCGCATTTCCGTGAAGGGAAGCACCACTGTGTTGTGTACCATTTGGGTAATGATAAGCAGATTGCGAGGTTAGGAGGTCATCTTCTCTAAGGTGTGTACTGGGGTAGACATTTCCAGAAGGAGAAACAAACTTGGTTCTCATGTGCATATCCTGATTGGGGTTCACCTTATTGTGATATTTATCATTATGTAGTAACAGTTCGACAGATGGTTGATTGGTGCCCTTGTTAATTTTTGTGGCGTTTTGTTTATTGTTCCAGTTGAAGGAGAAGCAATTCTTGGAGCTGCCCTTAGTGGATGCTGTGTCTATATTGTCTTCCTGGTAGTAGAGGGGGAGAAGAAATGGGTTGTTCATGGCGTCCTTAGGAATAGGGTGTTCAATAATTCGTTGCACATGCACAGGGACAGGAATTTCTTTATATCTGGCTTCAATTTTTGGGCATAGAAATTCTTGGACGATTTGAAGTTCAACCGGGACAGGTACATTCCTATCGACAAGCTTTTCAATAGGGAAGGTCCTATAATGTGCCATTGGGACTTCCACAGGCTTGGGTATGTGTCTATACTGGGGAGAGACAATGTTTCTGTATATATGCTGAACGTGAGGAACTTCCACAATTTTTTCGACATGAAAAGGTCGGTCCACTATCTGTGTGTATGGGATGTCTTTCTTCACCACTTCTGGGATGTATTCTGGGATTTCCTGCACCTTTTCAATGTTTATATTTTTTAATTCGATTTGAGGAATTTCGACAATTTTTTCTTGGATCACTTTTTTAGGTACTGGAATTATCCTCTCTTGCACCATGATTTTTGGCACTTGAATTATTTTCTCCTGATACACATACTGAGGTACTTCCACTATTTTGTCGACCACTTTAATTTGTGGAACTTCTACTATTTTTTCTTGGAAAATTGTTTTGGGACATTTTTTGATTCTCTCATGAATCACTGGCTTGGGCACATGAATTAATTTTTCTTGGAGGATGACGTGTGGGACTTCTACGAGCTTTTCTATATACTGCACTTGTGGCACTTCGATTATTTTTTCTTCAATTTCTGGCTTCATAATTTCGACGACTTTTTCTTGGACCAGGGGTTTGAGTATTCTGGCATTCTGGGGGGGGGCGTCTCCGCTGCTTATCATGCTGTTGCCACTCATCATGGCGTTGCCACTCATCATGCTGGCTCCACCCATCGCACCCCCTTCCCTTCTCTCCGAGGTGTCCCCGTTGGCGAAAAGGTTGTTCGCCACTTGGTAGTACTGCTCGTTCGGGTCCCTCTGCTTGTTCCGCTTTTCCCCCTGCTGGTCGCACAGGTGCTGCGCGTAGCCCCTGCACTTGGAGTCTCCGCAGTTGTTCAGCATGTTGAGTTGGGCGGTAGGGACTGGGGTGTGCGGGATGCCAACCAACTGGAAAGGCGTCTAAGCAGGTGGAGCGGCGTCTAAGCAGGTGGAGCGGCGTCTAAGCAGGTGGAGCGGCGTCTAATCAGGTGGAGCAGCGTCTAAGCAGGCGGAGCGGCGTCTAAGCAGATGGAGCGGCGTCTAAGCAGGTGGAACGGCTTCTATGCGGCTTCTATACGGCTCACACGCGGGAGCCACCCCTTAACCGAGTGTCAGCTAAAAATGGCCGTGTCGAGGGCGCGTCCTCTGCAGGGTTTGGCGTAAGCTCATAATATGCGGCCAATTTTTAGAGCCTGCTAAATTGGGCGAGAAGCTGCGTGCCGAGGGGGGCAATCGGAGGGGAGTCAGTGGGGTGTCGGTAAGGAGTCGGTAGAGAGTCGGTAGGGTGTCGGTCGGGAGTCCGTAGGAAGCGGATAAAAATTTCGGTAGACAACAATGGGCTGTCAGTGAACAATCGGTGAACAACCGAGCTAGCGAAAATTCAGTGAAGGACAAACAACGTGCAGGCAAAATACGCAGACGGCGTAGAGTAACAATGGGGAAAAATTAAGTGAGCACTCTACGGGGCACGAATGGGTCCACATAGGCACTGACTTTCTGGCATACTTACAAATAGGCGTAGGTAGTATATACATATATATATGTACATATATATATTTTTTTTTTTTTTTTTTTTTTTTTACAGCTTCGAAAGTGAATATAATTGTGCGCACGCGAACACGCGAACACGCGAACACGCGAAGTGTGTGTATACACCTACCCGCACAGGGAAAAAACTATTTGGACAATTGGGCGGGTGTACTTGGCGGAAATTTGCTTTTTGTATTTCTGTTCACTCTTTGATATGTGCACACCTGGGGTGTATGCGCGCGCGGGGGAATTCCGTTTTGAGGTAAAAAAAAAAAAAAAAAAAAAAGTGACAAAGTGGGGAAGTGGGGAAGTGGGGAAGTGGGGAAGTGGCGAAGTGATAAAGTGACGTGACGTGGCGTGACAAATGCGGCCGAAACCAGAAACCAACGCAACAATTTGTAGAATCCTGTGTACAAATGGGGTGCGCCGGTGGGGGGGAGCACAAAAAAAAAAGGCAGTCGAATTTGAAACTTAGTTACCCTTCACATTGAATTTTTTGCAAAGTTGACTTCTTTTTTTTTTGCAGAGTTGACTTCATTTTTTTTGCAGAGTTGACTTCATCTTTTTTGCAGAGTTGACTTCATCTTTTTTGCAGAGTTGACTTTATTTTTTTTGCAGAGTTGACTTTATTTTTTTTACCATTTTTTTTTTCCTCCCTTTTTGGAACATTCCTGCCTTAGCCGTTGGGCATTCCCCACACCCGTGAGTAGAATTTCCCAAGCGGAACGGACACCACATGTAGACAGGAAAGAAAAAAAAAAAAAAAAAAAGCGTTGGGGCAGGAATAACGTACGTATGTCAATTGTCAAAAGAAAAAAGAAGAAGCACGGGGAACATGCGTCTACCTATATCATGTGGTACTTTTTTTTTTTTTTCCCTTTTGCGTCAGAAAAATCACCCGTAGGGTGTTGCACAGGTTGTTTTTCCCCTTTTTCAGCAGCAGTTCACAGCAGTACTGTCCACCCCTTCCTCAGCATGTATGCCTGTTCCTACGAACGGGTTATACCCACCCATATGCACAGCGCACTGAGGAGTGACAACAGTGTTGACATTGTCCCACATGACAAAGTACACACATCTTGGGTGCTCCCTTCGTCACCCCAATTCTGCTATTCTCATGGTAAGGCAGATATTTTTCCCCCTCAGATGGAAGAACACGAAATGAACACTGCTTTTTCTCAAGTGAGTTTATTTTTGGTAATCGTGCATTTGTGCTACTCCGTTTGTGGGTATTTAATGTGATACATTTTTCTTCCCTCCACTTTGGTACGTCCCTACTTTCCCATTTTGGCTATATGCTGGGTATGCATTTCGGTGCAGCCGCCTGAGGGGTACAATTATGAACCCTCCCTTTTGCGTTCGATAAAGAAGAAGAAAAAAAAAAGTTCAGCGAGAACAACAGGGAAAACACCTACCGTAAGGCGAATTCGTTTTTGCAGCTCAAATGGGGGAGGTTGTAGGTTTTTTTTTTCTTTCTTTTTTGTTTTTTTTTTGAGAGGAAGGGGCGGGAGATATAGGAAAGGGGCCTCCATGGTGTACCCTTTTAGGGACAAATCACATCAGGAGGGGTAAGCCAATTGTACGTTTTTCGAAATGGGCCAGGTTTTTCCCCTTTGAAGGGGGTGGGAGTGGTTGAATAAGCTTATCTGCTTATCGGCTTATCCGCTTACCCGCTTATCCGCTTATCGGCTTATCAGCTTATCTGCTTACCCGCTTATCCGCTTATCCGCTTACCCGCTTGTCTACTCACTACGACAAAAGGGAGCAGAGTTCCTCCTGCGCGAGGCTTCTCCTCCGCTGCTATTCCCTCTGTGATACCCCCTCCCGTTGGGGACTCACTTTTAAGAGGAAAGACAGGTTACCCTGCGCGCTTCCTAGTCGAACGTAATTAGGAACTTTTGGAATTTACAAAATGGCAGCAAAAAGAAGGGTGAAAAAAAAAAAAAAAGTAGAAATAGCGATCATCCAATAGTGCAAGTAATTCTTTTCCTCACCAAATAAATTGCGGTGAAGTGCCAAAGGGGGAAACATCAAATTCTATGTGTTGGTCCATTCCTTTGTTCAAAGTAGAATTAATCTTTTGTGTGTGGGAAGATGCTGCTTGGTGGGGAATACACGTTCCACTTGTGGGTTAAAATGGGCAGCATTGGAATTAGCTAAGAGGTGTTGTCCGCCATGCAAGAAAGGGGAATTATGTAGAAAAGACACTGCACACATTGGGGCGAAGACTGTGCCACCTTTTTCCGGGGGGGAGGATGGACTAAACAGGGACAGAAATGTGCGCCCCTACAACTGACGCTGCAGAGAGGTGTACACTGCCTGCGCGTGGGGATGCAACGTTAACTTGTTTTGCATTGCTCTTTTCATTTTGCTCGTTTCATTTTTCATTGTTGTTTTTATTTTATTTTATCTTATCTCATTTTTTATTTTTTTTTTTTTATTTTTTTGTTCTACCCCCCAAAGGAAGCCAACAGAATAGACCGACCTAAGTTACTTTGTCCCATGTTTTAGACCAAAGGGAAGGTTAACGAGGCTCACAAAAAAAAAAAAAAACAAACGAACACGAAAACAAAAACACTAACAGAAACACTAACAGAAACACTAACAGAAACACAAACAGAAACACTTTTGCATAAGCATGTACATACGCGCAGACACACACGTCAACTGAAGCTGAAACATCTTTGCTGCCCGCCCAACCACCAAAATAAACCTCCATCCTTTTCGGCCTGCTCTTTGAGGAAGATGTTTAACGCGTGCAAGGGCAACAGCAACTGCTGTCGGGAGGAAAGCGAGGACACGGAAAAGCTCGTGCACGAAGGGAGGCACGACCTGTTCGATCAACAGCTGGGGAAGCAGAATGGGGAATTTAAGAAGATCATCGAGGGGGAGCCCGACCAGGCCAAAGCCGTCGAAATTAGCCAGCGCACGGATAGGGAATACGTAAGGTTCTAGAGGCTCTGCGCGTTTGTGCTCCTCCATGTGGAGTTTTGTGCCCCCCGTGTGTTGTTTCGCGGTGCTTTTTATGCGCCTTTTTATGCACCATTTTGTGCACCTCTTTATGCACTATTTTATGCCCCTTTTTATGCACCATTTTGTGTGCCTTCTTACACACCATTTGATGCCCCTTTTTGTGCGCCTTCTTATACACCACTTGATGCCCCTTTTTGTGCTCCCCCTTATCCCCCCCGCAGGTTGCCATAACTGCCTACCAGCCCGTCGACATCGTGACGAGGACAGTCGAGGTGCCCTTCGTGCGCACCATAGAAACGATGGTGCCGAAAATAACGTACGAGAGCAAGATTAGGGAGGTCCCCAAGTACTACTCCAAAATCGTGGAAAAGGTGGGTTCTTTTTCCCTCGGTTGGTGTGTGCCTGGTGTGGCAGCGTAGGTGGCTCGTCCACCATGCTACGCAGTATGTTCGTCTCTCCTCCCCGTTACCGCTTCTCAGCAGTAGTGCTTCTCAGCAGTAGTGCTTCTCCCCCCCCGCAGGTCGTGGAAGTCCCGGAAGTCAAATTCGTGGACAAAATAGTGGACGTGCCGCGCATCCAGTACTGCTTCAAGTATGTCCCCAAGGTGGAGGTGAAGGAAAACATAATTCAGAGGCCAGTTTTCCAAAAGAAGATCGTAGAGAAAATTGTAGAAGTCCCCAAGGTGAAGGAGATGCAGAGGTTCCAAGAGGTCGAAACGGTGGAATACGTCATCAAGTAAGGAGAGGTGGAGAGGTGGACAGGATAAGACATGGAAGGACAGGATTCTGCCCTTGTCTTTTCACTGCCCTTTTCCACTGCCTTTCTCCGCCGCCGTTCTCCGCTGCCTTTTTATTACTCCTTGGAGTGGTGCACCAATTGGAGTGCCCCCCTGCATGCTGCGTTTTTTGCCGTGCTCAGCTAACCCACCTGCCCATTTTTCCAACTGCGGCTTATTCTCCGCTCAGGTACGTACCGAAGGGATTCACCGAGGGAAGAAAAAAATCAGAAGAACAGGGTGAGGATGGGAAAGATAAGAAGGAAGAAGACGCAGATGAAGAAAGGGACACAGGCGAAGAAGAAGAAGAAGAAACCAACGAGGAGAAGCAGGAAGCTAACAATTCCAGATTTTACGAACTGAAAAATTATTCTGAAGGAGCCAAGCTGGTTAGGAATGTACAGATGGAGATGAGTCAGCCCCAATTATGGGGACAGGCAATGCCCATCGGCCAGGATAAGATGTTCCCATACGTTTTTAGTAGACCCATGCAAGGACAGGCGGAGGAACAGGCATATGGAGGGATAGGGATAGGGATAGGGCCAGGAATAGGGCCAGGGATAGGGCCAGGTATAGGGCCAGGGACTCCCTGGGGAAGTGCTGTAGTTGGGGGAGAACCATATGGCGAAGCTTACGAAGGAGGAGCAGTGCACCCCGCGTTTGGCTTGAGAAACGAGCTATCCCTAATGCAGCTGAAGGAAAGGAATGCTTCGATGTTACCAACGCCACGGATAGAACAGGTTTTTAAACCCAAAATTGTGAAAAACATAGAAGTGCAGAAACATGTACCCATTTCGGTGGACGTGCCAGTTCCTTATATGGTCCCCAAACCTGTCGTTGTTAATGTAGAAGTGCCTGTCTTGAAATTCAGAGATACATTTGTGCCTGTACCGGTCAGGCGAAAAATCATCCCCAAAATTAAGTGGATCTCAGATGTTTATCAGGTTGATTGCATCAAGGAGAAGCCGTATTTGAAGATCCAAGACGTGATAAGACCAATTCCTTGTGATGTGCAGATTAAGTATAGGAAGTACATGGAAAAGGCTTGTGCTGTGAACCCTAATGAGTTGCCACAGGATGATGTGCACGCCATGTGGATGCGCGTGAATGCGCACCTCGCCGAGCAGAAGAAGCGGGAGTATGGTGACCTGTACCCGTACTATCGAGGTGGGCGCGATTCGAAGCGAGTAGCTACCGGGAGTGCATCGCAGTTTGTAGTGCTACCGCTCCCGGTGCACCATTTTGCAGCACCGGGAGCGGCAGCACAACCACCGCAATTTGCACCACCGAAAGCAGAACCACCGAAAGCGGCACAACCATCGCAATTTGCACCACCGCAAGCTGCACCACCTTTTATATGTTCCCCCATTTTCACACCTACTCCACACGCAGCCGAAGGAGAAGGCGAAAAGGACAGCAGCAGCTCTGGAAAAGACGAACAGGAAGGAAGTGAGGGCACAGAATCTTCGGAAGAGGGAAAGATGCAAGAAGGAGAAATCAGAGAAGGCGTTTTGGAGGAGGAAGGGGAAGCCTCAGGGAGGGCGAGTAAGCAGGAGGAAGTGGGGGGAGACAAGGAAGAGCGCGCCGAGGGGGAAGAGACCATCGGGAGTGAAGCAGGCGGGGTGGTGGAACGAAGCGGGGCGATGGAACAAAGCGGGGTGATGGAACAAAGCGAGTCGGCTGTCTCAAATGGGGAAATCATACAAATTGGGGAAGTAGCGCAACACGGACCAATCATAGAAGTCCTAAGGAGAGAGTACGGCGAAATTGAGCAAACCAAAGGAGAGGAATGGAAACACGTCGAAGGAATAGAAAAGGTAAGCGCAGAGCAGAATATTTTTTACTCCTATGAAGGGTCGGAGCAAATGCAAAAGGAGGGAAGCGGTTACAATGTGTGTTGCAAAAATGCAAATAATCGTGTTAGTGGCACATCGGCAAATGAGGAGAGATACAATTTCGAATGCGTCGATGAATTCATGAAGGAGATGAAAAAACAAGATCATTTGGAGGAAGGAGCCGTAGCTTCTCTGTACCCATCACACCCTCTAGCCATGACGTACTTGCAGAATAAGTGGATTCAAACAGACACTCTGAGGACACATGAACTTTACCATGACGACTTCGTCAGGGCAAGCATTAATGCCAATTTTAATCTACAAAATAAAAATCCAGTGATATCAGAGGTTATGAAAAATCAGGATTTTCTAAAAACAGCCAACCCTCTCATCTCTCCTTTCTTTCCGAGGAATATACAGAACATAGAAAATTCCTACAATAGAGTTATAATGCAGAATATTCAGGAGGAGAATATGCGATGCGTAGGGGGTACTAATAAGTATGAGCAAAAGGTGCATGGTCTCTCGGGGGATACGGATGTGAGGATGTATGACGAAGGGGTTGCGGGGGGCGCTGGACATGTGTGCGATTCGGGGGGGAAATGCTGCAGCTACTTTTGCAAGCACTGAGGGGGGGTGCGGTAGCAGGGTGAGCGGCGTTGGCAGGAGAGGTGGCCATAGCGGTGGCGCCATTTTGGTGTGGCATCTTGGACTAGCAGTTTGAGCGCCGTTCGGTAGGTTTAGCAAGCCAACCGCGAATCCGCCCTCCAAATTGTCTTTGTTCCCACTCAAGGGGAGCACCCCTTTTGCGATAAAGCCAATTTGGTACTAACCGTTCAGGAGGTAAGAAGGAAGATGCCTCTCTTTCCTCCGCTAAGCCTTTGTGTTTATTTCTCTTTTTGTTTATTTTTATTTTTATTTTTGGCTCTTTTTTTTTTTTTTTTTGCCCACTCTACATTGTGAGAAGTGTCCAAGTTGAGGAGGAGTTCCCCAGAGGGGCGTTTCGCTGGTTGAACAGGTGGATCCACTCGCATGTCTTAGTATGCATTCTAACCTGGGTGTGCGTATGAACGTGGGGTGAGCTAGAATCGTGTAGATTTACCCATGTGAATGGGGCACTGTGGGGGGTGTTCATTTACCCCTTCCGGCACATGACAATGCGTGCTGGTTTGTCTCATCATCACCACGCTACGTATGCGCGGTTATTTCGTTTTTTATTTTATGTTTTCATTTTTTTTACGTTTTTATGTTTTTACGTTTTTCTCCAAGTGGAGCACCTCTACATATATTTTTTAAATCCTGATGAGGAAAGGCTCTCCAGAGAGTCCAAAGACCAGGTGCGTAACTTGGCTGTACCTACGAGGAAGTACATCACCTCGTGTTAGCACACCGGGTAGAGACCCTTTTTTACATTCTCTTCATGGTGCATTGCAACAATTTTTGCGGCGTCTTCTCTGCCGTTTCGTTTCTTCTCCAATTTGATATCCCCATAACAAAAACTTCGAGCAGTTTTATTTTGCTGCATTGGTTAATAAGATTAGCTACAAAATGACCATCTTGGGTTTTTTTTTTTTTTTTTGCAAGTGTGGGGGGAACGACAGTGAAGCCATTTGTAGGGTTCACCTCTGGGGGGTTAAAAGGGGGGAGACCACCAACGGAGAGGCACTTCCGCGGATGGATGATTAAGGAGCCCCTTTCTTGTTAAAGTTTGCATGTTCGAATGGGAGGTACACTGTAGAATTTAAGAAGGAATGATTTTATTTTCTCATTGTATGAGTGTGGAAGTGGATATATAGGGAATTTTTTTTTTTTCATACGTTGTCCAGTGTACGTACACCCGATGAGGGTAACTTTTAATGGGCTTCTTTTTTGAATTGTCCTTTTGGGGTAGAGAGGAAGGGAGGGGTGAGCCCATGAGGGATGGGATACTCTGATCTGCATCGCATAAGAGTGTTTGCATAAATGACAACATGTGGGTGGACGTGCTAGTAGGTCAACACAACGAAGCGTGTCGTTTTTATATCTGTCTAGTGAGTTCTCTCTCCCCACTCACATGTGTGCACCTTCTTCAGAAAAAGGAAATAAATTCTCTCAACTTTGATAACAACACAATTTTAAAATGCTTCCCCTAAAGTCTTCTGTCTTTCTACTTCTCCTCCTCTGTGTCCAGTGGGCCCACGCGAAGATTGAGTTGATACTATCCGGTGTGCATAAACAGGAGGGAGAAAAAAAAAAAAAAAAAAAAAAAAAAAAATGGAGACTTCACTCTGGGAAAGAAAACGATACTTGTTTAGTGTCATGTAGTTGCGCTAGAAGAGTGATTTTTTCAGGGACACTTGTGAGTGTAGCCACATTGTAGTCCCTCTTCTCCATCAGCGGTACCGTTCTGATTTCCCCTTTTTTTTTTTTTTAACCTTTTTAGATCTGGGCACGGACAAATGCAACTCCGAAAAGGTGAAAGCTCTGGATGATAAGTTTTACGGGGCAGATTGTGGGGGCGAAAATCTGCTCCCCTCCATCGAGTGGTTTCAAAGGAACAGCGAAACGAAGTCCTACGCGGTGACCGTTACTAGTATGATTAACTCCAAAGTAGTGGCGCACTTCTTGGCATGGAACATCCCGTCACATGTTAATTTAATAAATCACTCCACGAGCTTCGACGAACTGGAGGCAGCCGTTGGGTTCAATTCGTTTGGCGAGGCGAAGTACGCGGGGCCATGTGCCTCGGCCATCGGAGAACAGAGCAACTGTTTGTTGTTTACTCTGTACGCGCTAAGTAAGTTCGCACAGTTTGCATCTTTCTGAAGCGAGACATATATCGTGGTTTTCGAGGCATATAGGGCGGTTCGCGAGGCATCCGTTTTGACTTTCTCCGCATCTCGTTGGGTGTATGCTCCATATGTCCACATCACACATCACACCTCACCCCCACCGCAGAAACGGACCACATAGAGCTGTCACAAGACGCAGACTACTTCGAGCTGATGGCCTACCTCAAAAGTATGAGCCGAGACGAGAAGGGGCTCCTCGACAGGCTGTCCTTGTACGCCATGACAATCCCGAAGCGGAGGATTTCAAGTTGAATGGTTGGGGGTAGTTTGTCGCCTCCATTTGGTTAAGCCCCTTTCGAGTGGAGGTCTCATTTTCGCATGAATGCACGCCATTCCTCTACGCTTTGCCACTTTAGAAGAGTGAAAGGAGCTGCAGGTCGTTTTGTTTTTCTTACATGGGGTGCCATAAAAGGGCAAAGATAACCCTTCTCCGAGAATTTAAACAAAAAATTCCCAGTAGGATTTACTCTCTGTGCATGTAGGTTTCTTCTCCTCCATTTGCAACTTTTTTTTTCAGTGACGAACGATGTTTTTCCTGTTTGGAAAGCAGGCACATAAGTAAAAGCCATACGC
>NC_020401.1:1612188-1625346 GCF_000321355.1 Plasmodium cynomolgi strain B
TTTTTTGAGTCTGGGCAATGTGGTTAATATAAACGGAGTGATACGCCCCCGCTGCTGCTCCTGCTCCTGCTGCTGTGGTGGGGGGGTTAATATCTCCCCTCGCGGTCGCTCCCGATTCAGGTGAATTGTGGCCCACCAAATGGCCATCAACCTGAGAGCTTCTCAGCACAGGAGCTAAACGCGCTCTCCATAAAGTCGCATATATTTTTAAAAAACACGTCGACTGTCTTGGTTAACTCTTCCACCTCTCGAACAACTTTTACATCCAAATTGGTGGTCAGGAAATGAGCCAAATTTACACTCTCCGTTTTTTTTTGTAAAATGTCTAAGTTTTTTTCTAGCTGTCCTTGGTGGTACTCGAACAAATATTTTTTATTTTCATCATCCCAAGTGGCAAAGTAGGCGAAGGCGTAGGACCACTTGAGGATTTTTCTACACCTAATGGTTTGTATGATGGATTTTTGAAAATGATATATACGATGCGTTGGCTCGATTTTGTTCGATGCGCAAAAATGGGAAAGGAAAAGCAGCTGCGTTTTGATGGAAAATTCTTCTCCATGTTGGTGGGCATCGAATCTGGTTTTGAAGTGGTTGAATTTGTGAAGCGCCTCGTGAGCGCTTTTGCGTGTTTGCGGCGTGAGGGGGGGCGCCTCGTTAGGGGTGTTGCTCGGTACGTCGCTTAGGGTATCACTTTTCGAGCCACCTTTTGCGTCATGTTGTGCCTCATGTTGTGCCTCATGGTGTACCCCATCTTGTGCCTCATGTTTTGCCCCATCTTGTGCTCCCCCTTGCCCCCCTTTCACCGCTCCCCTCTGCGAGACGTACTGATTGCACTGGTAGAAGCCCCCCTTGTGGTGCGCCCAGGGCTGCAAGCACAGCCAGCAGAAGCTGAACCCACAGATGCACTTCACGTTCATGCAGCCGGACGTTTTTTCAATCGACTTGGCACAGTTGGGACACTGCTTCGTGTGGGATCGAATCCACGTAACGTTATGTTCACCTTTTGTAAGGAGATCGTTCCACTGTTTAATGACTGCGCAGCTGACGGGTCGGTGAAATTCCTCCGTGCAGTTAAAGCAAAAGTTGTGTCCACATCTGCAAATGATTCCATTATCGGGGAGCATCACAGATTCTATAACGTAGGGGCATCTATCATATGGGCATTTTTTTAAACTAGGGTTATTCTTTATGAATATCTTTACCAAAAGCTTTTCGTATTCTACAAACAGGTCATTATTTTTGTCGGAGATTTTTTTCCAGTCTTCTCTCATGATGAGTTGTTGGCACTTTGGCTCTATGCACTTTTTATTAATTACAGCTTCGTCAAAGTCGTTGTCGATGGCTGTTTGGAGATAACCTTTCCAGCACTCCTTCGAATATCGATGTCCGCATTTAAGCGCGTGTGTGTCTTGTAGGTCATACTGGTTAAGTAGGATTGGGCATGTAAATTTGGTACCTTTCTCCGTGTGAGTGATTTGTTCGGAGGGGGGCTCTTGAATTGATTTAGTCATGTCAATGGTGGGTGGTACTGGTGGAGGAGCGGTCTCACTACTGGCATAATCTGCACAGAGGTCTTCCTCCTTAAGGTGAGACATGTGTGCTTTGGCGAGCACTTCCTTTGGGTTCCTAAACCATGCTTCGATGAAATAATTCGAGTTAAAATTGTACGAGTTTAAAAAAAAGTATGCATAATCATAGGGAAGGTTGGTGAGGCTGACAACGTCCGTGACAGCTTCTTTCATTTTTTCTTCGACCTGTTCTAAGGTGTATATCTCATAAATATTTGTGTCCCTATATTTCGCCATGCTTCTTTGGAAATACTGTAGGTAGATTTTCATTCCTTCCTTGTGGGCTTCATCATCCGTTGCTTTTTTTTCGCTCGACTCGCAATTGGCACGTTCGTCGTGAAGGACGACGCAGGAATTCACGACGTTACCTGCGACGTTACTTGTGGCGTTATTTACCACGTTATTTGCGACGTCATTTACGACGTTACTTACGACCTTCTTCACGACCTTCATTTTTTTGTCCCTGTCAAGTTGTATGGTAACGTCTATGGCTCGGCTGGCGGGGCCGTCCTCCTTCGGGATGTTCATTTTTGGAGTGTAAGCAAAAGCATGCGGAGAGTGCAGAGTGGTGAGTGGAGGGTGGAGATTGGAGATTGTAGAATGGAGAATGGAGAAGGGAGAGTGGCCAAGTGGGGAGCTATTTTTTCTACCCTTTTTAGGAGACGAAGGAGGGATGCATATTTTGTTTGACCATGTCATGTGTACATGTGGAAGTTTTTTTATAATTTTATTCCTCTATATTTTGGCTCCCCCTTAGAGTAGTGACAAGGTGTGTACCCTACTTCGTAGGAGGGTCCCCCTGCTGGTAAGTGGCCCCCACGGGAAGCGGCCTTTAGCGAGCAACCCTGTGGTCTTTTAAAAATGACTTTCGCTACACGTGCGTTACACTCGCAGGTTATCAGAAGCAGCGCGTGTAAACCAGTGGTGGGGGGGAGATCCACCCGATGGGGGTGAAATGATCGTTCTTTTTCAAGGTGTCGCTGCTATACAGTTTTTTTCAGCAAACGGAGCGGTAAGATTTGCTCACTCTGCGCTGTTTCGTCGTCATGGCGCAGCGCCCCTTGAAGGGGAACCATCGAGGGGGACTTGGGTCTTTGCGAAAAAGTAGTCGTCGTAGTAGTGGCAGTAAAGTGGCAGTAATAGTGGGAGTAATAGTGGGAGTAGTAGGCAGGGATCAAAATAGGCAAGAAGGAACAGAAAAGAGTAGGTGAACCGAGAAGGGAAGGGCCTCTGGTCACGTGGCAAACGCAGGGTAATTACGCACCGCTGCTACGTCAATTTTGGCACCGCCAAGGGGGGTGCCCATTGAAATTTTTTTTTTTTGGCCCGAGTGTTCCGCTTATGCATAGTCTGCCTTTTGGAAAGTTTTCGGAGGAGAGGAAAAATGGTTTCCGTGAAGGGGCAATTGGAGGGCAAAATGGTGGGCAAAAAAAATGGTACCCCATGAGGGAAGGAAAAAGGTGACAACCCCAGAATTTTTTCAAAACGACGCTTGAAAAATTTCATAGCCTTTTTTTTTTTTTAATTAAAACTGAAAGCAAATTATACATAGTAGGGGTGTAACTATTTTCCCATTTTTACGATAAAAACAAAGAAGGAAAAAAAAAAAAAAAAAAAAAGAAAACATCTTTAAGTGAACCCTATTTTTTTTTTGGCTGTTCCTTTTCTGCTCTTTCAAAACGACCCAGAGAGTCAGCCTTCTCGCTTACGCAACCCCGGCGTATGCGGATGACTATACTGTACTCTTGGTAATCTATAGTCGTCGAGAGGCTCGAGTGACGAACTGGGCGCCTCCGGACTGTACATCGGTCATCTGTAAAATAGGGACGAGCAAGTCGCGACTAGGCGATTTTCCACCTGCCAAAGTGGCTCAACAGGTTGCCACGAAAGGGGTACCTTTGAGCAGTAGAATTCCCCTCATCAATCACGTCCCTTTGTAACTGCGCGTACGTGACGGACATCAGTCCACATCGCACCACTTCCCCGTTTCACCGCTCCCCTCCTAACGATGATGCACGGGGCGAAGAGCCTCCTGAGGCGAGTGCAGCCCGTGAGCAGGCACCCCCTGAGTCGCTACATCAGCACGAGTAGCGCGAAACTTAAAATAGTAAAATGTAAACTGTTCGACATCGGAGAGGGAATTTCTGAGGTGGAAATAACTCAGTGGAACAAAAACGAAGGAGACAGCGTGAGCGAAATGGAAACGCTTCTAACTGTACAGAGTGACAAAGCAGCGGTTGATATAACGAGTAAGTATAGTGGAGTGCTCGTTAAAAGATATGCTGAAGAGAAGGACATAATTAAAATTGGGTCGTACTTTTGCGAAATTGATACGGAGGATGATATTGTGGAGGAGGCAGGAGAGGAGGGAAATGGTGAAGAAGTGGCAGATCATCACGCGGAGGGGAAGGTAGATCTAGATGGGCCACAATCATCACCTGAAGTGAAGCAACAAGGGAATAAAGTCTCGACTGTAAAGGCATCCCCAGGGGTTAAGAAAAAAGCCCAAGAGTACAAACTGGACGTGGAAGCGATTGGAAATTACTTTACTAAAGATGCCATAACGATGGAAGATGTGGAGCTGTATCATCAGAAGGTGAAAAGCGGAGAAATCGGAAGTACTGGAACTAATTTGGATGGGGAGATCATGGAGGAAGTACCACTGAAGGGTATCAAACTAGCCATGTGTAAAAGCATGAACGATTCGTTGAGTATCCCCCTGTTTCATTTAAACGAAAAATACAACGTGCAAAATTTGATAAGTGCCAGAAGTGAAATAAAGAAGAGCGTCCTAGAGAAGGACAACGTAAACGTGACATTAACGAGTATTTTAATCAAGCTGATTTCGACTGTGTTGAAAGACTTCCCATTGCTAAACTCGAAATTTGATTCACGAACAAATACGTATACTACTTATAAGAGCCATAATGTGTGTGTCGCTATGGATACCCCAAATGGTTTACTCGTGCCAAATATAAAAAAGGTGGAGTCAAAAAATATGGTTGAAATTCAAAAGGAGCTGACTTCCCTACGTGATAAAGCCATGCAGATGAAGCTCAGCAAAAGTGACATCACGGGAGGTACCATCACAATTAGCAATTTTGGAGTAATAGGAGGGACCTTTGCCACTCCAATTGTATTCGACAATCAGGCATGCATAATTGGATTGTCCAAAATTCAGAAGGAGCTGTTTTTAAAAAATGAGAAGAAAGAGCTAACAGACTTATCAGACATCCTTGTTGCGGACACGATGAACTTGACTTATGGCGCGGACCACAGGTTCGTTGACGGGGCTACGCTGGCTCAGTTTTCGAAGAAGCTGAAGGAGGCCGTGGAGGGCATCTCTTCGCTGGACCCGTACGCGGTGTAGGGGGCCTGCGCAAGGGAGCAGCAGTGTGCATAGCGGCGTGCGCAGCGTCGTGCGTAGCGGTATAGCCGGAGCAGCGTCATAGGGAAGTAGCGCTGCATAGTATCGTGCGCCCACCGTTGAGGACGCCCCCTTTGGAACCCCTTCCCCCCGGGGACCCTTCCACATCTGCTGCGCAAGTTACTATGCAGCGGTACTTCCCTATGACCGACGGGGCGCCCGCATTCCCCGCCGCAGTTCGCACGAATCGCATGGCGTGGTCTCACCCCGTGGTGACAACCTCCCTTGAACTCGTTTTCTCCCCCACGGGGGGCCTCCATTCGGCGGCGCTCCAACCGCGTCTACGTTTTCCACAACTTTGTGCGAGGGTCGGCGTCCAAAATTTTAAAAACAAATTTTTCAAAATAAAAAAGGGAAAAAAAAGGGGAAAAAAAGGAAAAAAAAGGGAAAAAAAAGGGAAAAAATGTGCATAAAAAGGGGAATAAAAAGGGGCTAACTTTACAGTCGCGCAAAAGGTGTGACGCGGTAGGGGATACACCCTCCCGTCATCTCGCCCCCCCCCTAAGCGCAAAATAAGTCGAAGAAGCGATTCCCTATTTTGAACTGACTCGGATGAACGGTATAATTTTTTACTAACGACTTGAAGTTATTCACGTAGGCGTCCGTTTTGATGAGCTGCACGGCATCTCTGACAAGCACATTGTTGTTGGGAGCTATGATCATAAAAGACGGCAAATTTTTAATATTAAATTTTTTGCAAATGTAGAGATAATTATCAAAAGGTAAGCTGTAAAAATCGGTACCTTTCAGGAAAGCTATGTAGTCATTATATGTCTTGTCAAAAGGGATGTAAATAATTTCGATAAATGGGAAATTCTTTTTAAAAAAATTTATATTTTGTATAAAAGTTACACAATACCTGCACCAGGATGCTCCAAAGAATAGGCCCAGATATTTATTTTCAAAATAGGACGCATCGATTTTTTTCATTTCATTGTTTTGGAATTGATATAAGTGACTGATGTAATTTTTGGCTACATTTTGTTGGCTCCCATTTGGCTCTGCCGTTTGCGTAACGGGACGATCCACTTCGCATTTCATTTTGTCGGAGAGATGTTCGTGTATAGGGGCGTGCTACGTACAGTACAGCTACGCGTGGGGCGCTCTCACTTTTGCTATCCTTAAGTTTGCACTCCCCGGGAAATGGAGGGACAACAATTTTCACTTCGCTTGGGTTACACTGTATGGAAGAGCAATATCTCCGTTCACGCTTCTCCCGTTGTGGTTTGGACCTCCTGTTTGTGTAACTCCTTGGCGCGTGCACCAGCGTGGTAGTGAGCTCCTCTCGTTGGTCAGGGGCGGCCACGCAGGTAATTTACTCTGTTAAGCGGTACACTACGGCCAGTTTTTTTTACTTCTTTTGTTTTGTTATACGTGCCATTCGGTATTTGCAAAGGGGGGTGGGGACTCTGCTTTAATGTTCCCTTTTGAAATGAAAGTTGGCAAATGCTTGCGAAGTGTTTTCGACGCGTTTGATAAGGTGCCCGTGGGGGGGGTGAACGATGGGGCATACTTCCACAAAAATGTGGCCAACTAAAACGTGCATACCAAGTTACGAAAAAAAAAAAAAAGGCGTCCCCTATATATATATGCACATATGTATCTTTCGTTTTGCCAAATTGATGCACAACGGAGGCGCGTTAACGAGGAAAAAAGGAGCATAATTAAAAAAAAAAAATAAAGGTTTACAAAATGGTTCCTTTATGGGGTGTGCGACTCCCCAGGTTGTGTTTCCTCGTTTGAAGGAGACACATGCATGTGTGCGCGTATGCATAAAGTTTGTTTTCTTTTTTTTTCTTTTTTTTTTATACCTACGTGGGTGGATCAAGTCGGATCCGCGCGCCGGGGAAGTAGGTCTGAGGAGTCGCTCTACGTTCTCCAGGACGGCAGCAGCGACGGGGGGAGAGCCTACTGCGGGATGTATTTACTCTTATACGCGTTTTGGTCGACGGAGTTCACGTCAATGCCGCTTATGTCGATGCTGTTCACGTCGATGCCGCTGACGTTGATGCTGGGCGGGTTCTCATTGTTGTGTGTGCCGTACTTCTTTAGCTTGCTGTAGGTGGCACTGCTGTTGTGGGGGTTCCCCATTTTGCTGTCATAGCCGTCCTCGTCTTGCTCGTACGGGTTAACTCCGTAGGGGGCATTCTGACTGCTCAGGTGATAGGGGGCGAACCTGTTTTCGCCTAGTATGTGTCCTTTGTTTAGGTGCGTTTGGGGGTAATTGTTTCTGCGGTGTGCCATTGGGCTGTGCGCGTCTGCATAGTGTACGCTGTGCTCGTTTGCGCTTCGGTTGTAGTCTGCCTGGTCGCCTCCGTGAGTTGTGCCCCTTATGGGGTGGGCATATCGTTGGCGGGGATGCGCCTGGGGAGGGTTCGCCTCATAATTGGTTGAGTACCCCGCGGCGTAGGTAGCCTGTTCGTGCGAGAGGGGGGCGTGGTCTGAGGGGTGGTCATACGGGACGGCGGAATGGTCTGCAAGATGGTCCGCATGACGGTCTGCATGACGGTCCGCATGACGGTCTGCTGAGTGACCATACTCCTGGTTGTAAGCCAGTCGGTTCGGGCTAGAGGGGGGGCTTCCATTCGAGGGGATCCCACTTGGCGGCCCGCCGACTCGCCCACCGCGGAAGACATCTCGGTGGGCGAGGTTACCCCGTTCGAACGAACTGCCATGTGGAGCAACCCCTCCATCTTCTTCTCCTCCGGTACGATACTCAGCAGAAGCGGAGTTCACTGCAGCTTCCGCTTCCTCATTGGGTTCACCAGCCATATGCGCGTTGCTAATTTTGTACTTGTTCGTGTAATAAAAATTGTAATCCAGTTTGATTAAAAAATTGTGAGCATAGTCATCGATGTTGTTGCTAACATAATCGGTGAGGTGGAGGAAAAAATTTCTGAAATGCTTGTCGTAGTGCTTAATGGTGTTATGAATCATAGAGATGTATGCCTGGTCGCTAAGAAGCTCTTGGATAAATTTTCTATGGTAATTTTTTTTTTTTTTTTCTTCTCCATTCCGCTTGGGTGTCCGTTGTGGTTGCCATGAGTCCCCTGATTACCTAAACCGTTGTGACCTCCGTTAGGGTTCCCCCCACTTCGGTCGCCCTTGCCATTTTCACGAGACGACACACGTCCCAATTGCTCATTTTTATTAAAGTTGAATTTTAAAATATGTCTAGTGAAAATGTGCGATATGGATATCAATTTCAAAATGGAGTTGATAATATTTTGGTTCATTATGAAAGAGTATCTGAGGATGTTATTGAGGTAAGCGTTGTGGATATGTATAATGTCATCGAAAATGAGAGTCTCCTTTAGTTTGATATTCATATGAGCATACTCCGACTTGATGACATCGTTCTGTAGGTGATAGGTGTAACACTTTAGGAAGTGAGTCATGCATTCCCTCGTGTGTATGCACATCATCAAATTATTTTTGCATTCCTCATTTATGAATATATTTTTTACGAACATGTGATTCAGCCACACCTCCGTCAGCTTGTGCTCAATATATTTGCAATAATTTAAAATACGAAATATGAGGGTGTACTTAAAAATGGTTACGTTGTTAAATATCAAATTATATGGAAACATATTATGGTAGGAGAGGACTAGGCCTTTGTAAATTTCTACGTTTGTGTTGGTCTGCATATTATTGTGTATATTATTGAGTACATTATTTTTGAGGTTGGCTAGTATTTTTTTTTTTCCCAGGAGTTGTTGCTGTTCGAGGTTGGATCCATTTGGGGTTCTTTTTCCCATGGTAGCATAATTTTTTTTTTTCCTTTTTTGCATCTTTTTTTTGGTCTTCTTTTTTGTCTTCCTATTTTTGTGTTCCTTCATTGTGAGGGATGCTCCTCCTTGGTGTTGGTCCCCATCCGAGGGACTCTCCGTTTCGCTGTCCAAGTCGGTGTCGTCCTCTGATTGTGCGAGGGCCCCTCCTCTAGGGGAATTCCCATCTTGGAGGTGTCCCTTCTGGTAGCAAACTCCACTGTGAACTTCCCTCTGCTGCCACTCAAGCAATGCCGTTCCGCTGTTTGCTGGGTCATTGTCTAGGCCATCATCCTGGTGCTCTCTACCAACGTGGACCTGACTAATATTCAAGTAGAAGTTCCTCAGATCGATAATCAGGTTAACATTATCGATGATACTTAAAATGTCGGAGACGTCTACGTTGTAGTCATGCCGATACTTCAGATGGTACAATACAGAGGACCTCAAAGATATGTCGAAAAAGTTTTTCAGCTTGTTCAACACGTTGCTGTTTTTTTTGCTATTGTACAGTTTTTCGAGATGCTCATGTGCTAGGATGTAAAAATATTTTAAATAGTCACTAATTTGGAGGAAGAAGAAAAAATAATGATGCTTTATTTTTTCCTTGATGTCTATTTTTTTTATGTACAGTTCGAACATTTTTTTGGAAGCAAATAGGTGTTGATTGTGTATGAGGTGTTCGTACGTCTTTTTGTTTCCATCGTATGTTAGGAGACACGTCTTGTTGTTACGGAGGGGGTCGGTGTGGCTGTTGTACAGCTCGTCCGGTAAGTCCGGTAAGTCCCGTTCGTCCGGTAAGTCCCATTCGTCCCGTTCGTCCCATTCGTCCCGTTCGCCCGGTTCGTCCAGTTCGTCCGGTTCGTCGTCTTCTTCCCAGGGGTTGTTTGCCTCACTTTGGTGTATTTCCGCTTGAGGGGAGGCGCTCTCCCTTCCGTGGTTGGTCCTCTTAGACGGTGCGCACATGAATAGGGTATCCACTTCTGGTGTGCCCCACCCACGAATGGCACTATCATTATGATATTCCGCCCCGTCTATACAGAGGCGATTTCTACGCCTACTCTGAAGAGTCAACAATTTGGAGCATGCGGAAAGGACATCGATATACTTCCCCGTGATGAAAATGTGATAAGATACATTCCTCAAAAAAGTGGGAACCTTACGGTTCAGGATCACATACTTAGCTCCCCAATAGTTAGTAGACATGTCTATATACCTTTTGTAAATATACTTAAATATATTTGTGCAGTAAAATTTGTTGGTCTGTTTATAATAAGGGGTAATATTCCTATTTTCATGGATGAAGAATTCTCTATGTGTGTCTTTCACTTTACCGTAGAAGATGTAATTTTTTATAAAGTCAAACAAAGGGGTGGTAATATTTTTTAGAAGATACATAAGTACCGTTTTGTTGATGCTATCTGAGTGTAGGTACTCCTGTAATTTGTATATCAGATCGATTAGGTACCTCGAATTGTTCATCTGTTTTTTGGTAATAATTTTGTTAATGATTTTGTTAAGCAGTTTGCCTATCTGAAGGAGTGGGAGGACAATAATTTTTATTTTGTACAAAGAAATATCTTCTGCTTTGTCAATATTGATATTGAAGAACAGGTTAAAATCGTGGACATTTTTTCGAAACAAATTATTAATGCTGAAGAAAATTTTTTTTTCTTCTGGATCTGTGCATGTCGATAATGCATTTGCGTCAAACAGACACATGGGTAGGTCACTCGATCGAGTTTGTGTTTCTGTGCCTGGGATTTGTTCCCAGGTTTTATTTCCCCCTGGTGGGTAGTAGGCCCCTCCTCCAGTACCGTCCTTCATATAAATTTTAGAAAAATTATAAACATTTCTGACATTTTCTTCAATTTTGTTGATGTGGTTTAGGATGTGCATGCTGATGTTGTACAGGCAGCAACAGAACATGTCAAAAGTAGAGTTGCAGGACTGTCCTCTTTTATTAATTTCGATGAATCTTTGGATGCGCCTTAGAAAAATTCCTAGCTTTAATATTTCCCTCGTGATTTCCAAGTGGCTACTGTTGCTTTCTCGATCGCTCAGCACGAGTGGGTGAAACACCAGCTTGTACTTCGGCATCAGGTACACCAGGTCGTTGTTCAGCTCACCGAAGAGTTGCTTCTCTTCAGGGGTTAGGTTGGCTTTGGCTCTGACCTGCTCTGACGACGCGGTGGAGGCGCCGGACGAGGCGGACGCGGAGGACTCCTCACCATCGTCATCACTCCCATTGTTACCACTCCGATCGTTGTCATCCCCATTGTTACCACTTCCATGGTTACCACCCCCATCGTCGTCACCCCCATCGCTATCATCCTGCTCGCTGTCGGACGAGAGGGAGTACACCGAGCTGGAGTCCCCTTTCGCGTCCATCCCCAATTCGGGGTTCCTCCTGCTCCTCTGCAGTACGTCGCACACGTAGGAGTAGTACGTCTGGTGGTCGTACTTGTAGTGTTCCTTAATGTAAATCAGGTTCCCATAGCTGTTGTTGAGGACATACAATATGTCGATGATGAGGAGGCACTCCTTAATGTACAAACTGTAACTGAGGTAATTTTCCGCAATCTTTTTCGTTATATAGTTATTAAAATAGACATAGTCTTCGTGGCTGGTTCCTTGTTGGATGTTGTTCGAATCGGGTGTTCTTATCTGTTCCCCTGGGCCACTAGACTTTATTGAAAAAATTTGACTCTCCCTGGTTAGGTTATAGTTATAGATGAGCATGTAGGAGCTGTTGTCATTAATTTTGTTGTAACTTGTGAGACACACATTGTGGAAGGCGAATGTGATGTTGATATCTGTGGCGGTTCCGAAGAGGTGGCTAAGGCTCATTTTTTTTATGAGCACAAGGTTGTAGTACTTGGATTCGCAATTCTCCATGGAGATGCCAAAGGGGGGTTCCTTTTTGTCCGGATTGGTTTGCTCCCCCACCGTGTGGGTGCTACTCTTGTGGGTGTTACTCTTGTGGGTACTACCCTTGTGTGCACCACCCATGGAGGGGCGTTCTGCAGGGACCCTTTGGACGCCCAAGATTTCCTTGGTCTTATTATTAACAAGTAGGAAGTAATCGTTTATGTACACCTTGGTATAGCAGTTGAGAACTCTGCTGCGCATGTTAACGACGTCGTAGAGAACGTCGTTTATGTCTACCAAGTCGTTTTTGGCCAAGCACCTCAGATACTCATTCACCAGTATGCTTTTCTTAATGATTATCCACGAGTTATATGTATCCAAATTGAGGAACGTGGTTTTTTTAAACTTCATTTTCCTAAATATGACATCCTTACAGTTGACATACCTTTCGTTTTGGATGTATAGGTTTTTCTCTTTCTCTATGTGATCGTTGGAGACACTCAGAAAGTGGAGATTCGAATTGATGTGTGTAAATATATGTTCGTAGTTGTTGTCCGAATCGTCATCATCTGAGTAGATGAAATTTTTTTTATTTTTTAATTTGCTTGCCTTACTTGTTAACGCTCCTTGTGCTGTTAATGCCTCTATCCCCTCTTGGACTAGTTTTTCCCTTTTTTTTTTTTTACTATCATATGTTTCGCCGAAATTCATGTTACTTGTTTCGAATATAGTGCTGTTGTACATGGGGTTGGTGTCGAACGGCTGGTTCGGAATGGAACCCATTAGGCTGCCATACTTGTCCCCTTTCCCATCATGTAAGGCCTTTTTTTTTTTTTTTTTCCTTATTTTTTTCCTCTTCTGCACATTAACATGTTCATACTTTTTATTGTTATATATGATGTATATAATATCGTTGTGACATATGCTCGAGTTTCCAGAATTGATGTTTTCGCTGTTTATAATTAGGAAGACGCTTCTGTTCTGTTCATATCGGTAGGGGTATGGAAACTCCAGGGATGTTTCTTTGTTCGATTTCTTCCCCTTTTTTTCCTCCCTAATTCGGATGTTTTCATTTCCATATATTTTATCATATTTGGAAGTTTCCCTATTGGAGCTTTTCTTGATGTTCAGGTAGCACTTAGAGTAGTTGTTGAAGAGACATAAGCAGTTGCGGAACTTGGCCTTGGCGATGTGGATGCGGTTGTTGTTTTCGCTTTCGACTTTTCTCCGTATGTCTTGGATCTCCATGTTGAGGTGTGCAGGGGGGAGGGGGTGTACCGCCTTGGGCCGTCTCGTCTTACTCTTCAAACCACGCGCGCGTTCGGAGGAGCCCTCCTTTGGTACTAATACGTTGCCGAGTTTCGGATGCTTTGCGCGAAATTTTCACGTGTGATCGGTTGGTCGATCTGGGGGGTGGAACACCCGGGAACCCTTGCGCGCACGGGGAATGAAGCAAACAAACTGGGGGGAAGCGGGGCATAAAGGGGGGACATAAAAAGGCACACAAAAAGGGGCATAAAGA
>NC_020401.1:1626176-1633495 GCF_000321355.1 Plasmodium cynomolgi strain B
GAGAGGAGTGCTGGGAAAAAACTCTGAAGGTGGCATTCCTGCCAAAGCGGCGTGCGTAAAGTACGCAGAAAAAGAAAAGAAAAAAAAAAATTACTACTTTGGGGGGGTTGCCATTCGTCTATTTTCCCCCTTTTGCTAATACCACATCGGGTCGTAAAAAAAGGATAAAACAGTGTGTTGAACAGATGCGCGCTTAAAAAAAATTGTAAAAAAAAAAAAGGAGTCATCAAAAAACAGCGGGGAACAATAATGGATGAGCAGGAAATATGCCGCGTGCACTATCTTCTCCTATATTCTGTCCGAAATAAGCGTGTAGTAAATATCATCAGACTGCAAAAGGGAGGAAATGTGCGTGTGATGTGAGCAAAGGAATACGTATTTATACATGTATTTATGTGTGGGGGTGGGAAAAAAAAAACGCGGTTACTGCTTTTTTGCCGTGTCTTAGGTAGGGCTCGTCGTAATTTAGGGACCAAAAGGAGTACACGTTTCTGCGCAGGTGTGGGGGGCAAATAAAAAGGGTAATAAAAGTGCACATAAAAAGGAGCATGCCAAAACGAAGTACCCTTTACTCATCCTATATTGGCATCTCAAAATAGGACAATAAAAAAAAACATGGGCGTATTTTTTTTTTCCCCCCTTTTGCTATGCCTAACTTGAGCATTTTCTTGAGGTTTAAATTTTGGAAGTCCCAGCACCTCAACTCGGTGTTGTACTCATCCGTTATGTGGCTCGGCCTGCAAAATTGGCCAAAAAAGGGGAACAATGAACAGTAGCCAAATGGAATAAAGAAAAAAAAAAAAGGCATAACAGTAGAGGTAGACCCGTTCCCACAACCACACGTTACGTGTTCGTGTGCACATATGTAGACGTGCAATTTTTTTTTCTCCTCACTTTTTAAAGTGCTCGTAAAAAGTGATGTTCGTAAGAATGGTCCTCGTGTTGCGCGCAAACAAATATGTTATGAAGGCGAACAGGGTGATGTTGATGAAGTTGCACAGAATTACGAGCAGGGCGAAGGCCTGTGGAGGGGGAAATAGGTCGGCGCAACGTGGGGGAATCGCGGTTGTAAAAAAAGAGGGGGGGGAAAGGGCCTAATGAAGGCTAAGCGGGCTGCGCGGCACGCTATTCCCTTACGTAGTCCACCGTCTTGTGAAACAAACTGAAGTACAAGAAAACGTAGTAGTAGTTGTACAGCAGAAGGACGAACATGGAAAATATGAAGAGGTAGAAGGCGCGCTGGTTTTTTATCCCTGCGAAGGTGGTGATGGTGGGGGGGGGCGAGTTGTTTGCGCGTGCCAATTTGTGGAGAGGCAACATGTGGGGAGGAAACATGTGGAGAGGAAACATGTGGAGAGGAAACATGTGGAGAGGCGATTTTCTGGACTAAGTCCCTAGGGGGGGCGACGTACCGATGCAGTTGTCAACCCATACGCAGTGGTGGTCTTGATGTCTGCCAAGGGGGGAGAAGCGGTGAGGAGGAGAAGTGGTGCGGGGGAGAAGTGGTGAGGAGGAGAAGTGGTGAGGCGGCACATGGTAGCGGTTGCAGGGAATCCGAAGCGGGAATGAGCAGACATTGCTTCCTACGCCGTGAAGGCCGCTCCAAGCTTACACGATGCAGTGGAAGCACTCCGCGCAGTGGTGCACCCTCGGTGGTTTGACTATGTTGCATGTGACGCAAACGTTCTGTGAAGGGGGTGAAGAAGAGGCGCGGGCAAGTGAGGCCGTTGTGCGGTTTGTGGTAGGCGGTTTGTGGCAGGCGGTTTGTGGCAGGCCGTTTGTGGCAGGCCGTTTGTGGCAGGCGGTTTGTGGCAGGCGGTTTGTGGCAGGCGGTTTGTGGCAGGCCGTTTGTGGCAGGCCGTTTTCGTTTTTGTGGTGACAAAGGAGGGAGTGCCCACCGCGTTGGCCATGGCTACACCACCAGGGGTATGAGCGCACTCACCCGTGGATTCCTATTGTACAGTATGGCATTCCTGTAGTCGATATCGAGGGAGTTAACTCGTTCCTGGGAAACCTGTGCATAAAGAGACATCTTCTGGCACTCCAAGTTGACGATGAGTTGATCGTACTTAGCGTGTTCGGCGTCGATTTGATTATCCATTTTCTCAGGATCCATAAGTGACAAAGAGATCATTCTGTTGATTTTGAATAGTTCCATCTCGATACTGTTTAGCTGATACTCGGCTTTTTTTTTGAACGAAGAATCATAGGTGTAGGCAAAAGGGGTATTCTTTTTTCTATGTCTTTTAGTAAGAGTATCATTTTGTTTGTAAAATCCAGGGCTCTTAAAATATAGAATAAACCAAAGGAACTGCTGAAACAGCCAAATAGCTAGCCAAGTGATGGACAAAGTATGATATCTTTTAAGAACCCAAAAGGATCTAGAAATGTTCAAATAAACAACCAAATTTAACATGGCGAAGAACCAAAAGTAAAAAGCGTATATAGTTTTGCATATCTTTATCCCTTTGCAAAGTTTATCTTGTATTATCCATTTTTTTAATAAAATGAAAACCAAAAAGTATCTATTCTTTAGGCAAAGTTGGAACACATTGGTATTATCATTTTGTACGGATGTATGATGAACTAAATTTAGGGAGCCATAATCACAGAGTAATCTCAGGATATCTATATCACAGTGTTTGACAGCTATATGTAAGATCGTGTTTCCATAAAAGTCTCGATGATTTATGTTAACACTTTTACTGAGTAACCACTGTAATGTACTTATGTTATTTCTTTTCACACTTAGGAAGAGGGCAGTTTGCCCATATTCATTTTGTTCCTCTAGACTGGCCCCGTTCAGATATAGTAATTCTAAGATGTGTAGAGTTTCCAAAATTTTATCTTCATTAAATTCGCTAATGGCTGTTAGGAAGGGACTCATTTTTCTCCTGTTTTTGTGAAATATGATGGATGGGCCAAAGTGCTTGATTAGGAGTAGGACAATTTCGTAATGACTATTTTTTATTGCGTAGTAAATGGCTGTGTCGTTGTTAACTAGGTCTTCTTTATCTATGTCTACATTCAGACTAATTAATTTTTTTATTAGTTCCGTGAATCCACAGTAGCAAGCCCAGTGCAGGATGTTAATTGCGTTGAGCATTTCGATGTCATTATTTAGAATGTAGGGCTGAATGATTATTTGAAGCCTTATGAAGTCCTGGTGCTTGGCACACTTTATTATTTCATACTGCTTTTCCAGGATTTCCCTGTCTATGTGTTCATTGTCGCTATTCATTTTATTCTAAGAGTGTGAGAAGAGAAGCTGCCCACGTGAGTGCTAGCTCTTCCTACGCGATAACGTTTTGTAGGAAAAGTCGGAAACGAGTCAGCTCGGCGGGGGGCACACTTGTTCGCAGGGAATGCGGGGAGAAGTGCACGCGCATACGTGGGAGGGGCGTGTACCCATAAATGCACACGTGTAGGGGGCGTGTACCCATAAATGCACACGTGTAGGGGGCGTGTACCCATAAATGCACACATGTGGGGGACGTGTATCCCCTTTTAATGGAAAACCGCGCAGGGCCTACTTTCCTGGCATTCTTCAAAATGGGCATGTGTCCACCCCACCATCATTTAGCATGTGCCGAAACGTTGTGAAACCACACGGGCGTTTTTTTCAAGGTGGGATTTTTGCACTTGATGTGCTGAATAAGTGGCGCATACTCAAGGGCACAGTTTTGTAATTTTTTCCTTTCGCTTTCGCCGTTTGATTTGATTTGATTTGTATTTTTTTTTTTTATTTCTCCACTGGAGTGCGCTTTGTTCCCCCCCTTCAATCGAGGCAATTTTTTTTTTTCCTTTTTTATCGCATCGTATCTTACTCCCTTTTTTGGCCTCTCTTGCGAAAAAGTCTTAGGGGCTGGGGAGGGCGTGTGTGCTGAGTGTGCACTGGGGCGTGCACAAAGGCATGCCATGAAGAAAGCGGAACAAGTTGCGCGTACATTTCGTTGCGCCTGTGCTGACACATTTGGCAAAGCGGTCTTTTCTCGTCCGCAAATATATTGGAATGACCCCCTTCCCCCAGCGGTTATATATTCCTTATGGGACGCTTTACCCTTTGCGCAGAGCAGAATTGGACATGAAAGGGAAATAAAAAAAAAAAAGGAAGGACGGGAAAAGAAAGAAAAGGATAGGAAAGTCATAATAGAATGTGGAGGAAATGAGTACACATATGAAGGTACATACGCGTGCATATGTGCAGACAAAATAGTGCTGGTCCTGCCGCTTAACAAAATTTGCGCCTTCGCTTCGCCAAAAATGACGTTAACGCGGTTGATTTGGGGAGCCACCCATGTTTGTGCCTTCCAAAAAATATTTTCCCCTTTGTTTTAAATTTCGAGGGGTGCTTTTTTTTTGCCTATTAAGCGTTTTTTTTTGTCCAATTAAGCTTTTTTTTTTTTCCAATTTAATTAAGTTTTTTTTTCGTGTGGCGCTTTGTTAATTGTTTTCCCTGTGCTACATTCTTTCCCTGTCCTTTTGCCCACAGTTCGGAGGTATGGTGGGGCAAACGAAAAAAAGCACCCTCTATGGGGCTGGCAATAGTTTTTGAAATAAGGATGCGTCACAGTGAGGTAGCGATAAGCCTTTTAATATTACAAGAGAGTTGCCCTTACAGGTAAGTAGGTACGTATGATTAATCTCCGTTTGGGTTGTTCTACCACTTTTGGGGGGGGTATCCATTTGTGGAAGTGTTTCAACCGACAAGGGGGGGGACCAAAACGGTGGTGGGACCAAAGCAGTGGTGCGACCAAAGCGGTGGTGGGACCAAAGCAGTGGTGCGACGACATGCCATTTGGGCGATAAACGGAGTGGCACAATTTTAGGTGCCTCTTTGGGTGGGGTCTAAAACGTGGGAGCGTCTTGTCTTTTTTCTCACATTGTGGCTGCTTCGCAAAATGCACAAATTTTAAGCGTATGCACTTTTGTAAATGGAAAAAAGGGTGTTTTGGGGAAGGGGCCAGCAAGAGACCGAGTTAAATCGGAGGTGATACAACAGATTTGTAATTATTTTCAAACATTACTAGTAAGGCAGCTGATGAGTATTCGCCTTGTGGACATATACATATGGGTGTTGCTTTGGAAGAGCCTCTGGGGGGAAGAAGCGGGGAGGAACCTTATATAAGCTAATAGTTTGTTGTGCGATTTTTACTTAGAGTGAGGGGTTCATGGTCCCCCCCCCGGATGAGTTCATATGATGGAAAGTGAGCTACGTGGTGAGGCAACGAGATAGACGGTACGTGGTGGGCGCATTCATCTGTGCTCCCCTGGACAGTTAGCACAACCTTTTAACATATCTCCACCCACATGTTTCATTTGTGAGCGTTTCCATCTCGTCCTTGCTTCTTTTTATTTGATCATTTCATGGCTACGCGGCTCGGGGCACCTTTCAGTCTCGCTCCTTTGAGGGGAGCCTCCGCGTAGGCCTTATTTCCGCTATCGTAACGATGACTTGGGGGGGAATACAAAAAAGAACATTTTATACTCCCCCCATACAAACATGCCATTAATTTGGACTTGTACGTATGCTGAGGGGGCACCACAAGGGTAGTTTTGTTAATCTTTTCATTTCAAAATGGTTTAAAAATAATTTTCCTCTTTGTAGTGGTAGATAACAGAGTAGCCTCTTTCATTTTTGTAGAAACGGCACCACGATAGGGGAAAAAAAAAAACGCGTAATAAAAATGAAGTCCCCCCCCCAAAAAAAAAATTATATGCCCATTTGAGCGCATATCAAATTGGAAAAAATAGTAAGTGAAAAACTCTAACTTGGCAGTTGCATGTACAAGAAAAAAACGCAATTATGCAAAAAAAAAAAATTGCTAACTTGGGAAGAACTATTTTTATGGTTGTTTTCCCCTTTTATGCCTCCAAAAAATTTTGAGGCAGTTTCCCCCGGGAGGTAATTAATTAAGCGGTTCACGATTGAGCGACGTTTCGCAAAAATTATGGCATCATAAATAAACACTGCTTACATTGTGGCGCATAATTATACATACGTGTGAGCAACGTGAGGGACGAAGGGAGGCGCTTCACCCATTGGTCATTTGCTTTAGATTTGAGGAAATCCACTTTGTATTATTTGGAAGAGTAAAGGGAACGTGCTGCGTGGTCTTCCCCCCCTTTATCATTAGCACAACATAGGATAGCACAACGTAGCAGAGAACGAGCCACCTCTTTTTGTTTTCCCCGGAACGCGCCAAGTAATACGAATGAACACAGCATGTAGAAATGGGACCCTACGTATGGGGTGGTACTGCATGCCCGTTGCGCAGCCCAGTTTTTTCTCCGTTGCGAGGCGATTTTGGGCCCCATCTCATTTCGCGCTGTGATGTAGCTTCGGTGTAGCTGAGGTGTATTGGTTTGGACGCCTCCACTTTGATGCTCCATTTTGCCGCCCCACTTTGATGCTCCATTTTTCCGCCCCACTTTGATGCTCCATTTTGCCGCCTCACTTTGTTTCCCCCCTTGCAGTGGACGGCTTCAACGAAAATTACTTGAACGATGAGGACGACTTCATGGGAGACGAGTTCGGACAAGGAGTGGACAGCGACGATGGTGACAACTACGAAAATGACATAGACATTATAACGGAAAATCAAATTAAAAAGGAAAAGTCAGATTACGAACATTCGGATGCAAATGACGATAACATCAGAATAACAAGCCCTTATTTAACCAAGTATGAAAAGGCCAGAATTATAGGCACTAGAGCTTTACAAATAAGCTTAAATGCCCCCTTGACGATACCGATAGAGACACAAGGGGGAGGAGATGTATCAAATGGGAAGAATGAATATGATAATTACCTTAACAATGACCCGTTGGTGATTGCAGAAAAGGAGTTACATAACAAATCGATTCCGTTCATTCTGAGGAGGTACTTACCCAATGGTAGTTACGAGGATTGGAAGTTGGACGAGTTGATAATTGACTAGCCGTGTTGGTTTAGGTGAGGCGGCATTTCTCCCGTTAGGCTATACATTCTCGAATTGATGTTAACTTCGCTAGCTGAGTTTTTTTGGCCCCTTTTGTCGTTTTGTACGTTGCTTTGTTTCATTTTGTTATATTTTTTTTTTAATGTTGCATTGTGCCTTTTGGGATGGGGGAGCGGTTCTACAAGGTCTAACTCTTCCGTTTGTGTGTACAGCACAACACTTCAATTAGTCAACACGGCAACGATATTCCTTTTTGCTGAAGGAATCCGCAAAGTGTTTTTTTTTTTAATGAAGTAATTACTCGCTTCGGCTTCTTTTCATTTTATCTTTTTTCCATATTACAATCATTTGAATTTTTTTTTTTTTTTTTTTTTTTAT
>NC_020401.1:1633615-1667362 GCF_000321355.1 Plasmodium cynomolgi strain B
CTTAAAGTATGATATTAATAACCCCAGGGTTGTTTAATATCTGTACAAAATTTTCATAACTGCGTTACTCTTACAAAATAATAGTCTTCTGTATAATTTATGTTTTGGGGGCGACACGGGTGCGCAACATCGCACTCGCACATGAGTTGGAGAGACATCCAAATGGAACAAAAATGGGAAAAAGAAACAGAAAAAGAAACAGAAAAGGAAACATAAAAAGAAACATAAAAAGAAACAGAAAAGGAAACATAAAAAGAAACAGAAACAGAAAGATCGTTATGTGATGTCCCTCCGGAGGGACAAAGACTTATTCACAAAGCTGGGTAGAAAAAAAGGAACGCTGCACCACATGCGTGGCCGCTTTACGCATGCGTAATTAAAAACAATGGTGGTTGGTAAAAAGATATTTCCACTTTGTCGTTGCGACGAGTGGCACACAGCGAAGCGTGTGTTTTTAAAAACTAAAAAGCGGGTTTCAAAACACAAAAAAAAGGGGAGAGCGGGGTGGGTGAGTGAGGAAAGTAGACGAAGAAGAGGAGAAAGACGCAGTTGACGAGGAGGGCGACGCGGCAGAGAAATCAAACAAGCGAATTATTTAAAAGGGGTTATTTTCTTGACACGGCTTCTCCACGGACTCAACTGCTGTCGCTGACGTTCATGTACTTTTCGTAGTAAGTAAGGCTGTTGATCTTCCAGTACTGAAAGGAATTGTACTAAATGGAGGGGGGGGGAAAAAAAAAAAAGAGAGACAATGAGACAATATGTTTTGCAAAACGCAGGCAGGAGTGATGTTTTCGTGGAACCCCGCTGCTTCACGCTAGTAAAAACTTCTTTCTCGCGGGGGGAAGCACATAATGAAGCGATAACATAGCAAATGGAAACGTAGGGAATGGCAAGAAAAGAACGCCCCTTGCGCAAAGCCCCAAAATTGGACGGTCAAAAAGGAACGGCACAAAATTCTACCCATCCGAAATGCACACATTTATGCAACAAATTGAAGTGGAAAAAAAAAAAAAAAAAAAAAAAAATTTCATGAGTTTATGGGCGGAAAAAGCCGATGTCCCAAATTAGCCATTCTTGCAAAAACAAAAAAATAAAAGAAAAGAAAAAGAAACTTCTCAGATTTATTTGAAAGGGCAAAAGTTCAAATTTAATTCAGTTCTCGAATTGCGCATCGTGTGACATTATGGCAAATTTGGATGGTGAAAATTGAGTACACTTGTGGGAAGGGGAAAAAAGCTACATGAAAATCACTTGAGCGATGTTTGCACTGTGTATGTGTGCAGAGCGTGTGGGTAAATACTGGGGAGAAAGCATACGCGTGAAACGGTTGGGGCGCCTTGTGCGCATCCGCACTCGGTATGAGTGCATGTTAGCTGGAATGCAGTCCGCACAACACAGAAAAAATCACATCATCACGTTTATGGCGCCTTGGTAATTGACAATTGGGCAAATGGGCAAACGGACATGCATCACAATTTCGTTAAGCTAAATATTTTATCATTTTGTGTTTTTACTTGGTCGTCGTCTTCTCTCTTTTTGTCATTTTTGATGCACGGGAACATGTGCTCGGTTATTTCGCTCATGGTTTCGTAGCTGCAGGAGTGGGGAGGGGGCGTGGCAAAAAGGTGAAGTGATGGCGCGACGATTCTTTGTGCAAAGGGGAAGTGTGGGGTCATTCGGGAGTTCTCCCGCGTGGGGCCCCTCCCATTTGGCGCCTCCGCTGCACATTACGTTTTGGCGTAGGTCGAATTGACGTGGTGAACGATGCCCCGGTTGTCTATGATGAACACTTTCGCCTCCGGGACGCCAACAGATATGTACGCTCGATGGTCCTTCGCAGGGGGAAAAAAAAAAAGGGGGGGAATGTCAAAGTGAGTGGAGTTAACATGGTGGGGGGGAGGATTATCAAACTGGTGCACTCTGCCTAATGGCACGAAAGGGGAAAAGTGTGATAACTGCAACTGAAAAAATGGCATCATACATACGAACATATGTATGTGCTAGACGACCCGTTTTTTGGGGGTCCATTCTTACACTCTCGGTGTTCCCAAAGGCAGCGTAAAAGGGATTGTGATTCAGCGGGAACAGATTTCGTATATCTCTCAACGCAGCTATTTTAAAAATGTACGGCTTTTTGTCGATAACTTCTCTTTTGAAGGAGGGGAAGAGTCTATCTGGGCTTAAAATTAAAGGTCCGTCTGGTAGCTTATTATTGTCATTTCTTTTGAATCTGAATAGGTACTCCCTTGTGGAGTCGGCCTGACCGATAGCCCTAGCAGTAAGGTACAAAATATGGTACCCATTATTATTAATTTTGTTAAATAATTGAGATACCCCATCATGAGACCAGTCCTTGCCAACGATCGGCATTATATGTCCAAGTACATTCGACCTAGTAATAGTTCCATCCACATCTGAGATGACAATTTTGGCATTTTTCTTCCATAGGTATATGGTGCCATTAATACTTTTGGTGCCTTGAAGAGAGGAGGTAACCAAAAAGGTGATGGTATTTGCTCCTTCCTTTAAATTCAACGATTGTAGTTGTTCTGAGGTCGGTCTCAATGATTTTCGATACCTTATTTTTATTTTTTCCTCTCCATGTTTGGTACTTCTCCTGCTGACTTCACTTGGATTATGTAACGAATGTTGTATGCTTCTCTTCGAATCGTGTTCTTTGAGAGCTGCCATTTCGTTTTCCTCATGATTATTTGCATTACTATTACTGATGTGATGGTTATTGTTACTGCTCGTGGTAGTAGTAGCAGCTGCGACGGGTGTTGTCTTGATGGTACTTTTTCTCCCTTCCTTTTTTTTATCTTCAATTTGATTGGATCCTTTTGGATCCTTCCCCGTATTCTTGGTATTGATCGTGTTATCATATTCTACACTAGATACTCCGAACCAGTTTCTCCATCCCTTGTCTTTTATTTCGACCAAAGTTAGAGAAGAGTTGAGTAATTTTTCAACAGCCAAAATGGACAGAGGTTGGTTGAACACGACCCAGGAGGCTAGAAGGGGTAGAGCAACCCTTGAGGGATAGTAAGGGTCCTTTTTATCAAATCGAAAGACAAGAGATGGATGGTACCACAGGTTGGAATTCTTATCTATCTGATCATATGTAACTATATTGGCTTCAAAAATATTTTTGTTGTGAATTTCTATGTTGTAATCATTTTGTTCGTTATCTGCATTTTGGTTGAGTAATAAATGTCCACACAAGCTACACTCAATTCTGTTTTGAATGTCATCGTCAAAGGTGCTCTCCGGTTCGTCCTTCGAGTAGCTTATTTGGTTATCATCATCGTTCGAATTCATCTCTACGTCTACGTTTTCGTCGGAGGAGTGGTGCTCATGGTGTGGCTTGAACCTCCCTCTTGCTTTTGCTCGCTCCTTGTGGTGCTCCTCCGCTTTGGCCCACTTTTCCGCGCTCCATTTGGTTTCTTTGTCTGCTCCTCTGCCTTCTCTGCCTGCTTGTCTGCTTTCTTTTCTGCCAGCTTCTCTACCTGCCTCCGTCTCGGCCCCCGTCCGTGCCTCATTTCCTTCCGCCTTCTCCCTAGCCCGCTCCCTCGCTTTATGCTTCAACTTCTCTATCATCCTTTGCTTCCCCCTTTCGAGTTCCTTCTCGCTGATTCCCTCTCCCAAGGAATGCTCGTCTCCTCTCGGTTCCACATTTTCCTTATTTTCCTGTTTCGATTCTGCGTTATTTGATTCCTCCTCTGATTTCTTTAGCTTCATTTTTGTGGGATCCCTATTCGCGTCACTCCCTCGTTGGCTTCCAAGTTGGCTTCCTCTCTGGCTTCCTCGCTGGCTTCCTAGCTGACTTCCTCGCTGGCTTCCTCGTTGGCTTCCTAGTTGGCTTCCTCGTTGGCTTCCCCTTTCGCTGTGTCTCTTCGCATCCGAGACGTTCCCCCTGCTGGGGAGTCCCTCCCCCTCGCTTGGCCTCCTCTTCTCGACATGCCCCGAGTTACCCCAGTTTTTGCCATTGGCATTGTTCGCACTGCTATTATTGTTGCCACTGCTACTGTTGTTGCCTCCGCCCTGGTGGAGGGGGTTGGGCGCCTTGACAGCCGTTTTCGCAGAGTGGCTGCCCCTGCAGGACTTCTTGGGATCCTGCCTGGAGTCATCCGCATCATTATTGTTGCTGAGTTTTCTGGGGACCTCCTTCTTCATATGGTCTAAGTGACTATCTCTATATCTTTTTATATGCTTCGTTTTGCTGCCACGAGGGAAGCTTTTTGTTTCTCTCTCTTTGTTGAGGGCCTTTCTAACATTCGATTCGCTCAAGTTTCTTCTGCGTACACAAGTGAGGTGTTCCCTCGATGAGGAGTGATCATGAACTGATTCACTTTTATTATAAAATTTTTTTCGTTTCTCCTTTTTTTCATTTTTATTGTTGGACGATATGGCTGTACAGTTATCTGAGGCGTAATCCTGATTTTTCAAATGGGGTAGTCTTCCCCATGACCAGGACCATTCCGAATTGGCATTAGGATCATCGTCATCCGTTTTTCGTTTATTGGCATGGTGATCGTAGTCTTCACCTAGTACGTTGCGGTGCATGTGGGGGCTTTTGTTTTTTTTCTTCTTCAGATTGTCTTTTTGGACGGAGGCACGGTGGTGGTGGTTGTTGTGATCGAGTCCATCCCGCCCCAAGTGACGATCGTGCCTATCGTGCCTGTCGTGCCGGTCGTGCTGATCGCGCGTGATGAGGTCCCCTCCCTTCGCCTGGTTATTGCTCTGCTTCCTCCCCTTCCCTTGATCCATTTTGTAGTTCCTATCCACCGACTTGCGTCTATCAATGGCAATGTTGCGAAGGAAGGATTTATCCGAATCGTCATCACTCTTGAAATTGTTCAGAGAATCGTTAATGCTGCAGCTGTCGATGTGTTGATCTAAATATAAATCATTATACTCATGGCGAGGGGATGACAGAGGGGAGGTTTCTAACTCTTCCTCGACATCATCGTATGTCTTTTCAACAAAGTAAGCTTCCCCTGCGCTTCCTAACTTCATATGTAAATTTGTGCTCTTTCCATTTACTAAAATGCTCACTATTTTTTCTTTTGACCTTAACAATTTTGTCTTTCCAAATCTCACATGGAAGGGGGTCGACTTGTATGTGACGCTTATTTTGTTTTCTCCTTTGAGCTTGTTCTCAATCTCGGACTCTATGCAGATTATATCGATGCACCCACTGAGGGTGGCTTGGTTAAAGTCCAGCGCGTTGGACACGCTGCTAACTATTTTTCCCCACCTGCGACGGGGGTTGAAAAGTGGAGGGGTTGCCATGAGGAAGAGTTAGCCGTGAGGGGTGTGGTTAAAAGGGTTAGTTCGTGGTGCAGGTAAACGGATCAGTTCGTGGTGTGGGTAAACGGATCAGTTCGTGGTGCAGGTAAACGGATCAGTTCGTGGTGTGGGTAAACGGATCAGTTCGTGGTGCGGGTAAACGGATCAGTTCGTGGTGTGCACGCATGGGGGGGATGTGTCACCCCAAATGGTCGTATGCACATTTTTTAACATTCTTTTTATCTATATCACTTCTAATCTTTTTTTTTTTTTCTTGCGAATGGGACGGGGGGGGCTCTTACTGGGCGTGCCATTTTACGTACCCCCAAAGCCCACTTTGCATTCGTTCGACCATTTACACGGTCGTCATTTTCTTACATGGTTTTCTCTAGCGCGGGTTACACATAACAGGCGATCGGGGCGGAGTGGTGAGGGAGGGAATGCACAGGCTTACGCGTGGGGGAAGCACAACTGGAGCTAAGCACATAGGTGAATTGGCACATATAAAAATATACATATATGTCCGCCTTGGCACCTATAGGGCTGCGTACATATATATATACATTTACACACGGTTGCGTTAGTACATGCGTGTCGCCCGTCACTTGATTTGTGGCTTCTCCCTTTTGCTATAATTTTTCGTCCTTGCTGGGAGCGGATCAGGGGGCTGCCATTGTTCGGCAGGGGTGTTCGCCGGTAGGGTGGGGTGGCACGTGTGAAAGCCGCGAAAGGAAGGGGCCTCGCGAATGGGGCAAGGGAAAATGGAAGACGAGCAGGCAAAAAGAACAGGCCAAGCTACCCGTGACGGGGAAACGCGAAAGGTATACACGTGATAGCAGAAGGGGAAATAATATGTGACTGTAAAAAAAGGGTTACATGAAATATGGGAACGAAAAGGGAAAAAACATTACGACGTTAAGAAGTTGTGAAGTTGAGAATTTACGAAGTCAGGAAGTTACGAAATTACGAAGTCAGGAAGTTACGAAATTACGAAGTTAGGAAGTTACGAAATTACGAAGGTAAATGTATACATATCTTAAAAGAGCAAAAAAAGAGATTTAATCAAACGCGTGTGAAATTGAAAAAAAAAAAAAAAAATAATAGTGTGTAAAAAATTGCGTAATAATGCAATACAAAAAAGATGGGGGTGGGGAGTAAGGGCAGTTTATAACGCAGGTGAGAGAAAAACGTTTGGTAAATTATTCGATCAGATTTGCCTAGAAATTTCAGAAATGGGAAAATAAAAGACTATACACTTTTGAACGTTCGTGAAGCTGAGGATCGAGGAGCGCGCGCAGGGAGCGTAAAAAAAAAGCAAATGGAGATGCCAAAAATAAGCGCAAAGCGGGGCGAAGGGGCACAAAAGGTTCGCAAATGGTACGAGCAGGTATGACAGGTGCACAAAGTGATCGGAAAATGGGCGCAAAAATGCCCAAAAAAAAAAAAAAAAAAAAAATTAAAAAGTCTACAAAAAATGGTGGGACACTCTTAAAAAGCGGGCATGAGAAAGGTACATAGAATTTACTGGTTTTCTCATCCTGTGGTGTGTGCGTGAAAAAAAGAAAAAAATAAATTGCCCACATCAGCACATGTGCATGATGGTTTCAAAATGTAGCCTACGCGTGCTTAAAAATTTTCGCACGTACATATGTGTTAAGGTTTAGCGCTTTGGTTTTTCCCCTTCCTTGTGCCTTTGTGTGGATGCTGGTTTTCTCCGCCGCTTAAGTGTACACAGTTGTGGCATATCTGAATGGCTGCACTCCTACAGTGCCGCACAGCTGCAGTTTCCTACTCTCTCCAAATTGTTTTTCCTCTTGGGGGGGGTCCCTCTTCCGCCTCGTCAAGCGGTACTCAGTGGGATTCATCCACTCCAAGGTAGTCCACTTAGCTGCGCATCCCCCATGGGGTTCCCCCCAAGCCGTAGTCTTTAAAAATTAAAGAGACGCGGGGCACAAAGTGGGAGGTGCAGTAAAAAAAGTGGAAAGAGGAAAACGCAGATGGAGCGGTGTGGATTGGAGGGTGTCGGCAAAAATGGCGACCAAATTGGCGACCAAAATGGAGACCAAAATGGCGTGCTTCCCCTTCCCGCCGCTCACATTTTTCCACTCCAAATTTAAATTGTAAAGCGCTGCCACGTTTGAGAGATAACAAGAAAAAAAAAAAAAAAATATATATATATTACCACATATACGCAGTTCTAAACAGTTAACACGTTTTACCTTCATCCTTTTGCACAACAACACATTGCTCACAAATTGGGAAAATCCCTTGATGACCAATTTTTATTAACTCTTCTGTTTGAGGGTTGGCTTATTACCCCCCAGGTATAGCCAGAAAAATTATCATTTTTCCATTCCTTCCCTCTGCATAATATGCAGAAGATACCATTAAGTCGTTTTTTTCTCCACCCGACCACGACATACGCTTTATGACGGCAGTAGGACATACGCCTTGGTCGTATACCCGCTATCGCAACGTCAGTAAAAACGGGATGTGTCATTAACCGCATGTAGAAAAAGAGAGACTCTTCTTCTTCTTTCTTTGTTTTTTTATTGGATAACGTTGCAACAGTAAAACAGTAGGTTTTCAATAATTGTTTTGTAAAGTGTTTGAGAAAAATTTGTAATTTTTTTTTTTTGCCTCCCCCCCCCTTTTCCTGATATATTCCCGTTGTATATTTTAAAATTTGCCATTTTGCGGTGAGCTAAAGGGGAGTTTAAGTTTACAGCTTGGGCGAAGTGTAGGCCCCCAAAATGTAAACAAAAGGGGGGCGGCACACACACCAGCGAATCGATGTATTTGTGTAGATGGATATACATGCCTTATCGCATAACTCGTGCCAGCTAGGGAAAAAATTGTGAGTTCACCCCTTGGGCACATCGTACTATGAGGAAGAGACCCCCATGTGCGTCCCTCGAAAAGGAGTCTACAAGGGAGAAGCAACGGACATGCGAAATTTGCAAAACGTCACACAAAGGGGAAAAACTTAACACCGATTCGAACGAAGGAAAGCTTCCATCCCATACGGAGGGAGGGTTATAAAGAAACGCACACTTTTGTGTGCATACGTATGGACATACGTATTATATGTATGTACAGGAAGGGACGCGGAGAAGAGACATGCCGATTGTTCCTCTTTGGAAAGCAAAATAGGTGGCCTTTCGCGAGTCGGTTGCGGAACGAGAGGGAAAACGAAATCGTTGGGAGTTATTTCGTCTTTTCTCAAAGTGGGGAGTGCAACAGGGCAGGGCATCATTCATGCGCATAAGCCACCTGCAGGGCGCAGAAAATAAGAAAAAGGGCGCAAAGCGCAACTGCTCCCAACCAAGCGAAGCCAAAATGTGCGGCTCCGAGGAGTACCTGAAGTGCCGTCTGCACTTTGAGTACAACCTAATCGAGTCACACGACACGGTAAAAAAGGTCAGGGAGGGTCACGAGTGCACATTCGTACACACGAAAGGGGGCGATGAAGAAACTCGCAAAAAGAAGATATACCTGTTGGGGTTAAATTATGACGAATGGATTTTCCTGCGCGGGAATTTCCGCTTTCGCCTTTTAAAAGGGATGGCGAAATTTAACGGGCAGGTATTAAAGCCATCGGAGAGATACACAAATGTGCGAATACCTGACTTTTACCCCTTGTTCAAATTTGTGGTCTTGAATGGAAGTAACGTTAAATATGAGAACAACAGATTTGTCTTTTTTGCAAAGGATTCCAAAGGTCCCAGTTGTTGCGGTTGCTGCGGTTGTTGCAGTTGTTGTAGTCTTTGCGGGGGGGAGGAGAAGGGGGAAGAAAAGCCCACTAACCAAGGCGATGCACCACAAAGGGGAGAAGAAGTGAAGGTAATCGATACGGACATAACGCAAAGCAGAAGCGATTTAACTGATTCGAAACAAAATAGGGAACCCGATGGGGACTCCAATACGTGTGCTCACAAATGTAAAAAAAATTGGTACCTGAACGAGTGTGGCAATAAGATATTACAAAATTATCTGTATGGATTGAATATTTTAAAAAGGGACAATGGTAAGCGAAAAGAATTCTACGAATACGTGATGAACGCGGACAGACATGATATTAGCACTCTAGCGAGTGTGCACATGATGGATATCATAAGGAGAAAAAATTGGGGGGAAAAGTACCCTGTCATTATTGCCTTTGAGAAAAAGAAAGATTTTCTTTACCATTTCGCGAATAAAAACTGTGGGAAGCAGCTTAACTTGTCTAACTTGGAGCAGAATAATAGCCCGTATATTGACACCTACCAGGTGTCGTACGTTTTGAGGGAGTTCCTGCGCTACATACGGATCGGGAAGAAGTACCTGGTGCGGGACATGCTGGCGAGGGCAGGTGGTGAGGGGAGCGGCCATGATCGCATCGAGACCAACCGGGATGGCAGGGGGGACGACTCCCGCGATGACAAGAGGGGAGACCACCTCAGCTTCCCCCACGAAGGCGAAGATAAGGTGGTGGAAAACGAAGTGTGCGAACCGCAGGAGGAGGGCGCGAGGGACGAAGCCGCCAACGGAGGTGAACACGGAAGAACGGGAATGCCCGAATTGGCCAGATTGCCCGAATTGGCCAGATTGCCCGAATTGGCCAGATTGCCCGAATCGGCCAAATTGCCCCAATTGCCCGAATTAACCAAATTGCCCAAATTCGAATGCTGGGAGTTTTACAAAAGGAACAAAATAAACAGCAAAATTCACCAGTTTGATTACCCATACTACAAAAGAGAGAGAGACACGAGCAACATATTTAGCATCATGATCATGGGAGACAAGGGAAAGGGAAAGAGTCTCTTGATCATGAACTTGGCAAATAATTTATTAAATTTTCACGAAGAAGTATATCTGGTAGACATTGATGTGGGACAGCCGATCATAGGAATCAGTGGTTTTCTATCCATATATAAAATAAAGCATCCATTAAATAATTATAATTTTTTTGAGAAAAAAGCCAAGTGTGTAAAAAAAATATTTTTTGGAGGATGCTCCATCGAGGAAAATGTCTATTATTTTATTGAGTGCCTGGAATACTTGTACTTTTACTTATTCCATATTTACTTTGAGAAAAAAAAGAACAATAGAAGAGTAGCCAATAAAATGAACGAGTGCTGCTATCCTGTCGTGATTAACACCTTCGGATGGATCAAAAATATTGGGTTGCTCCTTCTGAACTTAAATATTTATCTAAGTAATTGTAATTTTATCGTCCAAATTGATTCACTAAAATGTGAAGAAAATGTAAAGAGCAAATTGAGTAGAGAAGAATTTGTGTCTTACTTGTTTAATGATTTTTTGCTGATCAAGCTAGCCAGACGAAACGATATCTATGCCATCTTAAATTTGAATAATGAAAATGTGTCCTTAATTTCGGAGCCCTATTCCCTCTTTAACGTTATCAGTCAGTATAGTCACCTGAAGGAAGACAATTTTTTATTTCACAAATTTGACATGTCTTTCGAAAAGGAGAATATTATTCATAATGAGTTCTGCCGCAATAGGTCAGGCAATAATTTTAAAGAAAGAGAATGCGAAGCGCAAGTGAGGGATGTTAACAAGGTGGATGTGAATATCGGTCTAGGGGGAAGAAGTGACTTGAAGGGGGATGGCTATCCAAGGTATAGTAACAAAGAGGTGGAAGATAAAGAGAAACAGAAAAGGATAGAAAATCAAAGTGGTATGAAGAACCACGAGATGAAGTTCGAAAGTGAGGAAAAGTACGACTATTTAAAAAAAATGAAGTTTTTTTTTGGCTGGAATTGTGTGAGGGTAATTAATTTTGTAAGCTATAAAAATATTCTATCACATGCCAACATCCATGAGATACTACACAGATCGGAAGACTGTTCCATCCAAGCGAAAAGATTAAGGTGGTTTCGGATTTTTTGTTACTTTTTTTACAAGTTTAAGAAGATAATTTTTTATTCCTACAGCCCCTCGTTTGGCAGCACCTTGAGGGATCGCTATCGCCATTTGGGTGGTTTCTCCGATGGACATTCGCATCGTAACTCGTATCGCAACTCGTATCACAGCTTGAGTACGGGCGAAATGAAGGAGCAACCAACGTTACACCAGCAAGGGGACCCCCGCGGAGATAAAGCAGCCATCGTGGATGAGGGCCTCCAAACTGGAAAGGAACTACCTACAAATGATAAACCATTGGAGGAAGTATGTCATGACAAAATTAAGCACACCGTGAGTGAATGCGAAGGAGAACAGACCAAAGAGACGACGAAGGAATGTTCGACCCAGATTTATAAAACCCTTCAAAGCAACGGACCACTGTTCAACTGTGCCATTTTTAATTTGAAGAATGTTAAGCTGAGCAGCTTAGTTTTTAATAGGTACTACTTTAACTTGCTTCCCCATGGGTACTTCAACGCCAGCAGGTTCTTCTTTAACAATGTCGTATGCCTTTGTACGGATGTGAATGTGACGAGCAGTGCATTCCGAAATAAACGTAAGAGGGGGGGAAATCATGAGGAGTTAGTAGGGCACTACCAAATGGAGGACAGACGTGAAGACAATCCGGGAGCCAACAGGGTGGATTATTACATCGATCGGTTATACATAAATGCAGATTTTAAAAATCAAAATCCTTTCATTAGGGAGGAGTACCTGAGGGAGAACAATATCCAGTTAGTTCCCCTGAGCGAAAATTTCACATGTCTGTTAACAGCATATGTGAAACTAATTGATAATATGAGACTCATCATTTATCTACCCTTCTGGTTTCGGCAGTTCGATTTGCTTTCTAGTGTTAATACCTTTGTTGCTGGAATGCAGATTGCCCCCAGGTACATGGAAGACATGATTAATGAGTATTTATTTTATTATGATGTAGTTACCGAGAAGGGGGTTGAGATGATGGACGACCCCCAAATGGGGAGACCCACCGAGGGGGGCCCAGCTTGTTGAGCTGTGCTATGGTTTGGAGCGTAGTTTGGTAGGACACCCCTTAGCATGACTCCTCCCCTCCTCTCCGTTTTGGTGTGCATAAATTGGCAAACATGCAAACTTGCACGTTTGGAAGGAAAACGAGGGGAAAAAAAAAAAAAAAAACTTTTGCAGAGGTCCAAATGAATATGACTGTCCCAGTGTTGGTGAGGCGATGGTGACAAACACACTGTGCTGTAACAAAATTAACCGTTGTGTGTGTCCCAGTCATTTTACCCTTTTGCATATGCACAAAGTTTTGCCAAATTTTGTTTCCCATCTTTGTGATGTTTCGTCGTGCGTATATCTTTTTTTTTTTTTCGTCCATTTTCGGGGGAAAAAAAATAAAGGCTGTTTGCAGGATGGAAAATTTCAGCCGCGCTCAATGTATATGCCTTCAGGGGAGCCCCTTTTTTTGCCGGCCATTTTGACCGGACAGATTTGCGCACAATGCGGTGCGCATCGCGTTTGTTTCGTACACAGTTTATGAAGCGAACTTGCGACTTGTCAATGTTGTTTGCATTAACTTGGCCCAGTCAAATGGGCACACGATTGTAAAAAGAAGGAAAAAAAAAAAAAAAAAAAAAAACTCGCACACGTCGCCTTTGTGCAGTTCACGGCGCGAAGAAAAAGGTATTTATTCCACGCTGCCAAGCACACTTGCCAATAACCCGCGACGGTATACTTTTCCGTCAACAAAGTAGATATAGCGGTGTCTGTTTGCTAACTCGAAATTGCTCTTCGCACGGGAGGGGGGAATAATCGCCGTTATAAAAACAAGGCGGCTTCGGATGGGATCCACCCGGACGAAGAAGCACATTTCAACTGAGAAGGGAAGCGACGTAGTGGAAATTGACGAAGTGAAGATAATTCACCCGTTTTAGAAGGTCAATCTGGTGAGAATGAAACGCTGGAAGAGGTTACAAAGGAACAAAAAAATTTACTGCTATACTTTGTTGGTGCAGATTGCTACTATGTATAGCTGCACGGATTGTAACTGAGTTGAGCCACTCCCTAAGAATTTGGCCTACAAAATTAGGCGCGCTCTCTACCCCCAAAGGTACGTACATTAATAAGCACCTGCAAAGTTGCACCTTTGGAGACAGTTCATGCCTGTTTCGTTGCGGCATCTCTCCGATTGGAGGTTAACTATTTTTTTTTTTTTAATCCTGTTCGGTTGTTTAGCAGAGGAAGGCATATGAGCAGGGGCAGGCTACACTGTCGAGGCGAGCTGAAGAGATTCCCCAAAAAGGTAGGAGAATCCCAATTGTACTTGCTCTCGTGGGAAGATATCCATTAGGTAGTGTATTTACATGTATATCTACGCAGAGAAAGGAGGACGATTGAGGTAACCGCTCTGGGTTTTCTAAACCTGTGAACCCTTTGGCGACTGTTCTCAGCTGAGAAAAAGGGGAAACAGCAGAACCGATATCCCACAGCACAGCTGAAGGGAAAAAAAGGGGCCACAACGCACACAGAAGTACCAAATAAAGCATAGTTATACATAGTCACACGAACATGACGACTGCGAATCTGTACTGCTGCAAACTGCAATCGCAGGAACTGGCACTGACCAACTATGGCTTCATCAACTCGAGTTTGTACAGCAGCTTGAAAAGGAATTCCAAGAGCAGCGAATTGTACGCAGAAGTAGCGAACACAGTTTTGATACTAAAGGGGGATGGGAATATCGGGAAGGACGAAATAGCGTTGAATACGTGCCAAAGGGAATTCTCAAGGATTCAACTAAAAGAAGCTGTGCAGTTGAATATCCTCGATAGGGAAAGCAAAAGAGACCTCATCCATTTCATCCCTATTGATAGCATCGATGTGGAGCTTACCCTATTTGTGAAGCCCGATCGATTGATCGAAATGGAGGACGATGTTTTGGAAGGAGTTTTTAAAAAGCACTTCATCAATCATGTATTGACGAAAGGGCAAATACTAGCCCTAAAATGTAATGACATTTTGATAAAGTGCGTTATAAAAGATTTGAAGGCGGCACAATTTGACGAAATGAAGAGACTAAACAAGGGCAACCCGAACAGCCTGGGCACCCCGAGCAGTGCAAATTCCTTCTTCAAGTTAGGGAATAGCACCCCGATGAGTAGTACCAGTATGTATAGACAAACAGGGGCACAGGAGAGAGGCATTCTGTTCGAAAACACCGAATGTGTATTCACCAGCATGAGTGATGGGAAGTTATTTATTGAATCTAGGAAGGTGTTAAAAAAAAATATTATAAAGAGCAACTTCAATTTTGAGGAGCTAGGGATAGGAGCACTTGACGAAGAATTTAAGACCATTTTTAGACGAACCTTTGCTAGCAGAATTTACCCCAACTATATAATTAAGCAGCTGGGGATCAAACATGTGAAGGGACTCATTCTGTATGGGCCCCCGGGGACTGGAAAAACTTTAATAGCTAGGCAGATAGGAAAAACACTAAATGCAAGAGAACCAAAAATTATTAATGGTCCAGAAATATTAAATAAATATGTAGGACAATCAGAAGAAAATATTAGGAACTTATTTAAAGACGCAGAGTTGGAATATAAGCAGAGTGGAGAAAATTCACAGCTACACATTATCATTTTAGACGAAATTGATGCTATTTGTCGTCAGAGAGGTAGTGCTGCTTCAAGTGGGACTGGTGTAAATGACAGCATTGTGAATCAGCTACTCTCCAAAATAGACGGTGTTAACAGCTTGAATAATATACTGCTAATCGGGATGACCAATCGAATTGACTTAATCGATGATGCTCTGTTGAGACCCGGCAGATTCGAACTCCACATAGAAATTTCTCTCCCTAATAAGGAGGGAAGGATCCAAATTTTAAACATTCACACGAAGAGCATGAGAAAGAGTAATAAGCTAAGTGCAGATGTAAACATCGTGGAGTTGGCCGAAAAGACCCCAAACTTTTCTGGTGCAGAAATTGAAGGGCTAGTGAGAAATACTGTATCGTATGCTTTCGAGAGGCATATAAATTTTAATGACTTAACCAAGCCGATCAACGCGGATGACATAATGATAACGAAAAATGATTTTTATAAGGCATTGAAAGAGACCAAGCCAGCCTTTGGGGCGGAAGAAGACGTCATTGAGGGGTTGCTGTCCAATGGGATTATCAATTATGGGGAGCAGTACGAAAATATTGAGAACACATGCAAGCTGCTAATTAAACAGATTGTAGAGAATTCAAATACAAATTTGTTGAGTGTCCTCCTGTATGGAGAAAACGGGACAGGGAAAACTACCATTGCAGCGTATCTTGCTAAGAGCGCTAATTTTCATTTCACAAAATTTATCACCCCGGAAAACCTAATTGGGTACTCCGAAATTAACAGGATAAATTACATAAATAAGATTTTCGAAGATGCGTATAAAACTCCCCTTTCGTTAGTCATTTTGGATAACATAGAGAGGCTTATCGATTACACACGAATTGGGCCTCGATTTAGCAACCCCGTCCTCCAAGCAATCATGGTTTTAATAAAAAAGAAACCCAAAAAGGAAAACCAGAAAATTTTAATCATATGCACCACGTCGGAGTATCAATTTATGAAAGATGTCGGGTTGATTAAAAATTTTTTTGTGAATATAGAAGTGCCCTTGTTACATTGTTCCACCTCAATTAGGAACGTTTTGCAGAACCGGAATGAGAGTTGTGGCGATTTCCCTGAACGAGAGATAGAGCAAGTGCTCGCGGCAAACGTGATCAAAAGCATCGCCATTAAGAACTTGCTGATGGTCATTGACATGGCGTCCGAGGCGTCCGTCGATGGGAGCATCACAAGCGAGGTCTTCCTGAAAACGTTTAACGACTGCGGGATTGGTTTCGACGAGGAGGCGTACTATTGAGCGCGGTGTGTGGAGTGCAGGCAGATATGTGGCTGAGTACCAATTCGGTGCCTTGCGTTTCCTCCCTCTGTTGCACTATAACTTATGTAGAGTTTTTTTTTTTTATTCCCCTTCAATTTGACTGCCCTGTTTCCCCATTAGGGTGATTTCTCCCTACCAATTTTGTGCGTGCATATGGGGGAATCATCTACACTTCGCGCGTATTTGTTAGTCTTTTTTTTTTTTTTTTCTCATAAAAACTGGACACATTTTAATTAACAAAAAGGGGTCAGTATCACGGGAGGTGAACTGTTAAGGCGCCCCACTCTGCAGGGAAGGATTACAAACTGGTGGTTATTTCTCCATTATGCCCGTGCAGTTATTGATGGGGCAGGTAAAATGCTGGTGTCATTAAAGGTACGTTCGACGTGCAGCACAGAGCGGTGGGTACACTACCAGGGAGGGGGTGAGTGTGAGAACAAATGAACCGAGCCTAAAAATACTAGGAGGTTTCCATCGCTTAAAGAAATGAAAGCCTTCCGAGGTTACTCCACATGATTACTACAAAAAAAAGTATTCCGTCGCGTGAAGGCAGGTGGAAAAAATGAATATACACCTCGAAAAATTGTACACCTTTTTTTTTTGGTTACCCAAATTGGATTCTAACAAAATAGGTAGGGCCCTTTACATATCACTGATATGCCAACTTTTTCGTGTCAATTGAGGGGGCATCTGCACTCATGGATCTCTCAAAGCGTGTTAGGCATCCCGGGGAACATACCCATTTGGCCACGCTTCATCCCATTTCCGCGTTCCTCGCGTGAGGAAATGTGAATTGGAGGACGTCTTCAAAAAAAAGAGTTGCTGCCTGTCACACGTGGGGATTTATTAACTATAGTAAGTTGGTGGTTCCGTAATTTAAGGGGGAGTGCAGAGTTGGGAACTCGGAGAACATACGGGCATCTGTAATTTTCCTTTAATTTGTGAAAACAAAAAAATTGCTGGCAGAGCTGTTGGCACGCTTGTCCCTTCCCCGCTGTTCCTCAAATGGGGCCTCGCACGTGCCGGCAGCAGGTGTACGCGTATCCCGCACGCGCAAAGGGCTGAGGGAAAAAAAGGACCCAGGGGCAAGCAGCCTGGAAGATGCATACATTTTGCGTGAGCGCATTTTGTGCAAAGGTATTTTGTGTGAACGGATTTTACGCAAATGCCCTTTATGCAAGCGCCTTTTGTGCAAACGCCCTTTGTGCGCATATTTTTATGTACGTACTTGCGCTTCCATTCGGGGGAAATATTCCCTTGACGTGAGAATCTCTGCCTCATTTTTGCGCGCCAAAAGTTATGGCGCAAAGTGGTGGTCAAAAAGTGAAACCTCTGGGACGGGTGAGCATACGCACGAATACGTTCGATTACGCATACGTAAGCATATGTGCACTTGAGCGCATGTAGAATGCATACAGCCATATGGGTAGGCGTATGCAAAGGGAATACGAGGCGAAAACGCGGTGGGAAAGGATATGCACATGAATATGCACATAAATAGGCACATAAATATGCACATAAATAGGCACATAAATATGCACATAAATAGGCGCATAAATATGCACATGAATATGCACGATAATATGCACATGGATATGCACATGAATATGCACGTGAACATGTACGTATATGGTTATATGCCCTGCGGCGTAGTCCCCGCAACGCTTCTCCTGAAGGTGCGGCTGCAAAAATGTGAAAACGGATACATGAGGAGCCCCCCCACGGAAGGGCTGATTACACGCAGGAGTGAGGAAGCAGGAACGCTCAGGAGGGAATAGAAGCAAGTGCATACTGGTATGCACCTGTGGATAGGTATCCATGGGTATGTACATGTACGCGCGTTTTCCTACGAGAAGGCAGAAGTACGCTCACTCACATTGTTGCGTATTTGCACTCACAATTTTAATATATATATGGCGGCCATTATTTTGTACCCCTTTTTTTTTTTACCCCTTTTCCCATTTTTTTTTTTGGCCTCTGTGTATGGACCCCTTTCATTTTTTACGCCATTTTTGGAAGGTATACAGTTTTTCTTTTTTTTTTAAAGCACATTTTGTCGAAATATAAAATAGGAAATTTAAGTAACACAAAAGAGCGCATATTAAAGTTTACAAGAATACGAACGCGTATGCGCTGACAAAAGTGAGCTTTCATGAAGCCAACCTTTTTTATGTAATTAATTTTTCGCCTCGAGCATTCCCACTCCGTGCAGAGAGGGAGATGTACATGCATATGTGAACACCTGACATGTAAGAATGACTGTTCGTTCGTCAGTTTTGAGCCCCCCTTTTACATGGAAATATTTATGATCGTGAAATTTCAGCATATACACGCACATAACTTTTTTGGCAAAAGGGTTTCACGATTATATAAGTGCAAATTTCCCCTCAGTGCGCACCCCCCCCCTTTGTGAAGGCATATGGAGGGAGTGTACGAACGTATGAGGTGCGAAAGGATGCATTGCAGAAGCCAGCACTGGGGAAACCAGCACTGAGTAAGCCTGCATTGGGGAAGCCCTCACAAGCGCTTGTTTGCATTATGCGTGTACGGACGTACTCCTTCTCCACTGCGTAGCGGATGTATAAATGCCTTATACAGAAAGCGCGCGCATAAAGGAATGTACATTATTTTATGTATCCCCCTGTGTTCATGTGCACATGGCGGCCCACCCCCCACATGTGAACTGCAAAGAATAAACTCAAACTGTTGAAGAAAATCTGGGGCTGCCTTGTTTGTATGTGCCTTTTCCTTTGTACGTTATAAAGCATCGCCCGCTGGAGTAATCGTACGGAGCGTTTATCACGGCGAGGCTTGTCGTGCGGGCATGAGTAAGGACCTTCTCACTTATTTGTGAAAGTGCGCTCTTCACCATTTCGCCATCTCGCCATTTCACCATTTCGCCAGTTCACCATTTCGCGGCTTCTCCCCTGCACGTTGTCACCACAAGATAGTTTGCGCCAACTGCGCAACAACACGGGAGAAGCCCTTTTAAAGGATCGTCAGAGAGGCGTGCCCTTGGATGACCACGATCGTTTGCACGTATATATAAGTGCATGTGACCAATGTGCCCCCTTGTGTTCGTTTCTACGATAAGGGCATTTTTTTAAGCGAGGGAAGAAGTGTAAAAAGGCACTTCCCAGCAGTACATAGAACGGAAAGGGACCAGAAAGGAACTGCAAGCTCGCACCCACCCCCAGGTCATCTGTTATAAGAGGATTGTCTGCATATTTATCCCCTCCCCTCTTTTTCCCTATTTGTTGACGTGTTTATTTCGATTTTTTAAAAAAACGAAGAGAGAAACAAGCGAAGTGTGACCCCGGGGGAAGGAACACAGTATTGTAAGGAAGAGGTACTGCAGGTGGAGGCTTGTAGACGCGGAGAGTAACATAATAAAGGAAGACACGTCGAGGAAATCATCACAAAAGGTGACACAGGCGAAGGAGAAGCAAGCCAAGGCCGATTTACACCATCGACAAAAGAACAAAAAGGAAAAAAAAAGACAAATGATAAAAATGGAAAATGAATCTTTCAACCCACTGTCGCTGTTAGACAAAAATCAGCCATTCGATGCGGAGAAATTGAAGCTGCTGGACAATGTAGTAGAGGCTCTGTTAGATACAAAGGATAAGAACAGAAGAGACTTTGCACAGAATCTGTTGAACCAGTTTAAGATGTTAGACAATTCATGGAGATCCGTATCCATCATTTTGGAACACAGCGAAAATGTAAACACAAAGTTTTATGGTCTCCAAATATTGGAAGAGTGTATAAACAACAAGTGGAATATATTACCTGGAGAGGAAAGAGAAGGAATGAAGAATTTCATAGCGTGTTACACGATAACCTTATCGACAGAGGGAACGACGGTAGGGGTGGACAGACATTTGTTAAACAAGTTGGACGAGACGTTAATTCAGATAGTGAAGAAGGAATGGCCTGATTCGTGGTCTAGTTTCATTCCAGATATTGTAAATTCAGCAAAGCTAAATCAGAATGTATGTGAAAATAATATGAAGTTGTTAAACATGTTAAGTGAAGAGGTATTCGAGTTTGGAAATGAAACTTTAGTAAAAAAAAAAGAAAAATTAAGAAATGAATATGCTAGCCAATTCCAAGAAGTGTATAATTTATGTTTGTACATTTTGGAAGCAAACGTATACAACAAGAGAAGCACAAACACGTCACTAATTAAACAAACGTTAAACTGTTTGTCGAATTTTTTTAAATGGATTCCATTAACTTATATTTTTGATAAGTACAAATTTAATGATACGAATATACAGATTATTGATCTCCTCTTTGACCACTTCTGGGATGATATTTCATATAAAATTGAGTGTGTAAAATGCATACAAGAAATAGTGATGCTAAAAATTGATGAGAAAAATATCATTTACTTCGATAACGTGTTTATCAACTTGTGGTCAAAGTTGGTCGCAAAAATTAAGTTGTTGCCAAATGCTAATGAAATGAAAAATATACCTCCAGAGTTAAAAATATTTTGGGAGCAATACTTTTTGCAATTGAGTATATGCATTACAAGCTTTTTGCGTAATTATAGAGAAAAGATTGTCGAAAAGAACAACAACACGAATGATGTGAATATCGTTTTTAAGTTTTTAAACATGCTAGCCAATAGCAACATGGAAGAGGTTTTCCTCATCATCATCGATTATTATAATGTCTTCACGGAACAGCTCATTAGGGAATTGATCACGAGGTTGGAGCAGGAGCATAACTTGAAAGGTAAAGGTGGAGCAAATGTACCAGGTGCACCGAGTTCGTCGAATGACTTGAAGAATTCGCTGGGCACATCTTCCATCAATATGTCTATGAATTTGGAGACATCCTCCCTAGGCAACAGGAAGGCGTACAGCTTTGCCACTATGAATTATAACTCGAGTCTTATTGGAAACAACGGGATTAGCGGAGGGGGAAGCAGTATCATCAACATTAATGAATATTCGTCTATTTTGGATAAAATTGATTTAACCCCAGGGGATATCAAAAAGATGTGCCCGCGGATTAAGCTATACGAATTTATTCTGAACGATATAAGGAAGACTGTCATCGAGAAAATGGCGAAGCCACAGGAAATCTACATTTCTTATGACAACGAAACGGGGGAAGTGGTCCGAGATTTTGAACCAGACACGACAGAAATTGCCTTGTATAACACGATGAAGACGACCCTGGTATACCTGACCTACTTGGGGTCTGAAAAAACCATGGAACTGATCGTGGAGTTGCTAAACAAAGAATCGGAGAAGTCGCTAAAGAATACTAACAAAAATGAAGTGTGGAACAGCACGAAGACCAACCGAATCAGTTACGCAGTGGGTTCCATCTCCATGTGTATGACTCTCAAAAAGGAACAAGACTTCTTAATGTACATACTGAGGATATACTTACACATGATAGAGGTTAAAAATGGGGAAGAAAACAGAGCCATTTTGGCCTCTTGCGTTATGTACATTGTGAGTCAATACCATCGATTTTTGAAGCTCCACTGGAGATTTCTAAAAACGGTGATGAAAAAATTGTTCGAGTTTGCAGAGAATGAAAAGGTACAGGACATGGCAGCGGAAACGATTTTGAAAATTTGCAAGCAATGCAAAAATGTTATAGCGAAGAATAATCATACCAATGATAATAATGAGTCGTTTTTTAATACATTCATTAAATTTCATAACAACATAATGCATAAGTTGCCAGAAAAATTGAACTTGTTACTTTATGAAGCCATCGCGCACGTCATTTCGTGTTTTCCGTATGAGGAGAAGCAGGAGAGTATAAAAATTTTGATGAGCAAATTGATGAATCTGTGGAACTCGTTAATTTATGCGAATAACGGGATTAAAGATATGAATGACCCCAACCTTTTAAACAGTAACGGGGCTAATGGGGATGCCATTAATGACATGAAGAATTTGGAGCATTTGTGCACATATGAGAACTCCAAACTTATTATCACCTTTGTGAGGGTTAATTGCAGATTGGCCTATGCGCTGTCCTACTTTTACTACGAGCAGTTAAATTTAGTTTTCCTGGACTTTTTAAAAATATATCAGCTGTATAGCAAGTTTATAAATTTGGAAGTGGAGACAAATGGGACGAAACGCATAAGGCATGCTCAGTTTAGAAATTTATTTTTAATGAAGAGAGAGTTCCTACACCTGATAGAAACCACCATTGAGAGGAGTTGCTACAACATACAGGAATTAGAAGCGGAGTTGTTAAAAAGGGAACAGAAAAAATTGAAAAATGAAATTGACGAATCGATGGATGTACATCTCCCAACAGTGGAGGAAGCCAAGCAAATAAATTTTCAAATGACCAGTAACATACTAAACGTGTTGCTAGAAACCATTTTGGTAGATTATCGAGATAGTAATCCCCACATAAAAGATGCTGAAGTGTTTTCTCTGCTCTCAACAGTTTTTAAAAAAATTGAAAATGTCACATGTCCAATTTTGCCTACCGTATTAAACTATGTGTTATTACCAACCATTGACATGATAAAGAATGATTTCTCATCCTATCCGGAACATCGGGAAAAATTTTACAACTTTTTAGATGCCTGTGTCAGACATTGTTTTGATTATTTGTTCACCCTAGATTCGGAAATATTTAATACATTCATTCAGTCCCTTTTGTGGGCAATTAAGCATGAGCATCCCTCAGTTGCGGACCACGGGTTGAGAATAACTCACCAGTTTTTACATAACATTATTATAAAGAAGAAGGAATATTTGGAAGAATTTTGTAAAGCGTTTTACTACATAATTTTGAATGAAGTTTTTAAAACGTTAACCGATTCATTTCACAAGTCGGGGTTTCATTACCAGACGATTATCCTTATGAACATGCTACGCCTTCTGGAGTTTGAGGTGGTGAACCTTCCGGATGCAGAGATTACCAAAGCGCACATAGTGAAGCACGTGCAGACGTTTTTGACGCAGTCCTTTGAGAATTTGAACCAGAAGCAGATTGAGACCTTTTCCGTGGACTTGTTTAACTTTTGCGTGGAGTCCCCCCCGGCGTTTAGGTCCTTCGTCCGGGACTTGCTGATATCGTTAAAGGTGGGCACCGCGTGCGTCGCGTTTGTGGTTAATTTGCACCGTTTGTGTGGCTGCACCGGCTGTGCGATTTACGCGCGTAAGCACCACCACCATTAGGACGACCACCATTACGACGGCCACCATTAGGACGACCACCATTACGACGGCCACCATTACGACGACCACCATTACCACCACCACCATTTCTCCCGTCTCTCCCCCGTTTAGGAATTTTCGACCAACCAAGATGAGCTATACGAGGCCGACCGACAGGAAGCGCTGCAGAGAGCTAAGCTGGCAGAAGATAACAAACTTATAAAGGTAAATAGAAATGAGCGCTTTCCCGGTGCTTGGTTCAGCGTGTGCATTTTCTGCTGGAGAATCGTTGTTGCAATTTTAAATAAAAAAACGGTATACACGTATTTGGTTTTTTTTTTATTTTTTTATTTTTTTTTTTTTCCCTTGCGTGTTTCCCAGTTGAGAGGATTAATGAAGGAAGACGTGCCAAGCTTTTCAGCCATCGACGTGGATGACGAGTGTATAAATGTGGAATAGGGAAAGTGGAGAGGACTGCGCATTTTGTCGCTCAATTTCGCATCGTATTAGTGTAGGTCCAATTTGGTGTAGCCCCCTGTATAATGCCCTCCACCTTAGCATATCTCAGGATATTGTAGCATATTATAGCACACCTTAGCAGGTCTCCCCCTAAAATGTGAACCCCTTTTAATGACTATTTTATCACCCTTTTCTCTGCCTTTAATCCACACATTGTTTCCATTTTTTTGAATAAAATTTCCCTTTTTTTTTTTTAACAAAAACGAGTTTCCCTTTTTCGGTGGTTCGGAATGTGCACACGCACGAATACATCTGTGTGTATGTGTAGACATATGTGTATATACACGTGTACGTGTGCAAATGTGCACGAACGAGTGTACCCACGCGAACTTTGTGCTGTGTGCGTAACAAATGATAAGTAACGGCGAGCGTTTATCATTTTCTGCCATTGCATTGTTGTGTACTGAACCCCCCCCCAAGCCCAGGAAGTTTCCCCATAGCTGTGCCCTATGAGTGCCTCGCAGGGGGGGGGGGGGGTATCCATATACACAGATATATGTGTGCATATATATACATATGCGTCTTTACCTATATATATGTGCATATATACGTACATATATAAGTGCATATATATGTGCATATATGTATATATTTATTTACGCATTTACACCTCCCCCATGAACGTGTAAGTTGTACCATATAACACATTTGCGCATGTGTTGTAGGACATATCTTATGTGCATGTCGTAAGGCATGTGTGCATATCCATCTGTTTCACTTTCCTCCCCTCCTATGTTGCATCCACACATTTATGCTCAATTATTACACCTTTCTTCATAATGATATGTATCATTTTAAAATTTAAAAAAATTCACCCAGAAAAATACTTATAATTTGAATGGTCAATTGTTTTATACTTTTTAAATATGAACATATGACAGTGCAGCGCTTTCGTTGAAGGTTAATTTATTTTCTAACTTTTTAAGGGGCTGTTCAGTTGGGGTTCCTAGCGGAGATGCTTTTTCGCGCGTTTGTATGGGATGTCAAGACGGTGATATATGTAGACCATTATGGAGGGTAAAAATTCAGGGGTAATAAAATTGCCTCGTCCTTGCGCAGTGTACATATATTTGTGACGAAATGGCATAAGAGTGGGTCACCACATCTAGAGAACGCAGTTGTATTCATTTACGCTAATATGTACATTATCGTACGCAGAGTGTCATGCGGTAAAAATAAAGGACCGCGTCGAAATGGGGTGAAGTTTAAAATGTAAAAGGGGCTTCCCGTGAACGCTTCCAATTTACGCATGGGTCAATTCTTTTTTTTTGGCACCCCTTTTTCTGTTGCTACTCAGGGATGAGCTTTTCCCCTTTCATGGGAAATACAGTTTGGCGAAGAGCGGTAAGCGGGCGTTTAAAATGTTCACGCGGGCCAGGTACAAAGACATTCTCCATACATCATACGTAATGCTTTAAGGGGGACGCGTTTATACGCATGCCATTTTCTGCTTTCCACTAGCGTTCCGTTCATCGGCATCCTTCGTGATGAAAAATTTCCCTTCTCCATTTTTCCCACGCGAGAAGGAATTTTTGGCTTTGTTCCATGCATTCCGCGATTAATCTTTCAAAATTGTTGCGCTTTTTACTGGCGCTTATTTTTTATGACCGCTCCGTTAAGCTATTCGTTGTACATATATATGTAACGTTTTTCTTTTTTATTGCTATTAATTCATCGTTATATGTATTTATTTTGTTTGCAGTTTTGTTTGCCGTTCTTTCCTCTTTTTCCCATTTTTCCCCCCCCATTTTTGTGCCCCTCGGCGAACGTCCGTTTTGACCGTTGGATTTTCTCCCCTTTCGCGTCACCTTCCTTCCCAGCGCCGCAAAAATGTACGTGCCTGCACGAGAATAAGCGTGTACATATACATATTTATACGTATTTGTACGTTCACATTTATGCGTATTTATACATATTTATATGCAATGGCCTGCGATAGGCATACCCGCGCGCCAAGAATCATATGTTCGCTTTTCCGCGAATGCGCACGCCCACACCAATAGGGACGAACAACATTTAAGCCTTCGTCCGCTTAATTTACGCCCGTTTTTAAGCCCTTTTCGAGTTCAGAATTTAATAAGCCAGTTGACGATAATGTTAAATCATCAGGCTCCAAACGCAGCAGGGTCAGCATCGCAAGTGCGTGGATAGTAGTCCGTCGCATTTGTACATGTGTTTATATTTACCCTCGGTCATAAGTTTTTCTTGTAAGGATTTAATCGCCTTGAAATTCTTTTGCAGTAGGGAATAAAACGGTCAGTGCGCTGTTTTCACGAAAGGGGTTAATAAAAAAAAAAAACGTATTCTTTGCATTTAAACGACGTAAGGATGTGTATATCCGTGGATGAGGCGCGAAAATAAAGTTCGAAATGTATAGAGGGGGAGGAAGCACGGCGGAAGTATATATGCATATGTGTAGTACCATACCACATTTCCCCTCCTTAGTGAATTTGGTGCACCAAAGAGAGCAGCATTGAAGAGGTTACAGTATGAAATTTTATATGTAGGGTTAAGGGGAATCTTTTATTTACCCCATTTGTGCCCTTTTAACGTGACTTCCTTCCCCGTGCTATATAAAAAAGGGTGTGTGTATAGACCCCCCAGTTTGAATTATCTTCACGTGTAGGTATGCTACATTGGCGTTTTCAGCCACGTACCTATTCGAAAGGCATGGTTGCAGAGAAAACTCCGTACGACCCCCTTGAATTCTCAATTGATCCAAATTTATTGTACGCGAAGGGGTGAACGAAAATAGCAAAGCTTACTCGCGCGAACGTGCATGCCATATCCCCACGGTAGGAAGTAGTTAAGGGGACACACAAAGGGCATCCGAAAGGGAGTCGTTTCCTGGGCCCATTTGCAAAATAGCAGAGTTTGTAGGGACAACAACTGGGGGAAAGTTGACGCCGCATAAATGAGACGTTGAAATTTTAGGTCAGAAAAGTGGGGAAAAATACACACCGGAGTGGGTGTTTATATATGTACATATTTTGTATATACATATATCTGCCCCAGTGCATGTGCGAAACCGGTTTAAGCAGTCCACTTTAAAGAAGCACAACGGAGATAAGCCTCCTTAGGGTAGGCTGCTCACGCTGCATCTTCAACGCCGAATAAGAAAAGTGGAACGTTTGCCAACCCAGTGAGGTGCACAGATAACCACGTGTCCGTAGCTACAGGAGAGTATAAATAGGTATAAACACAAGAGTGTATTTATGTATATGTTTTTGTATGCACCCCTTGACGGTTGGTCGTTCTTAACTGGAAAGCCGCTACAACCAGCATGAACAACCACCAAGTTGTGAAGCAACAAATGAACCCTAAGGGTTCGAAAGAACAAAACAGAATGATGACTCCAAACAACAACATGCCGGGGGGGATTCGAGATTTAGCCTATCACAGGAATAATGGAAATAACGACATGGGAAAAATGAACATGAACTCCAATGCGCAACAGCATAACCCAGCAAATAGTAATATGTATAACGCAGCAAATAGTAACATGTATAACACACCAAATAGTAATATGCATAACACACCAAATAGCATAAATAATAACAACTATTCTTTAGGCTTATACATTGACAACCCTCAAAATGCATTTGTATTTGACGAAAATGATTTGAAAACGTTATTTTCTCATTACAAGGGAGCAAAAAATATAAGAATACTAAGTGATAAGGCAGCTGCGCAAATTACTTTTAATGACAAGAATATGATACAGCAAGTGAGAAAAGACATAAACGGGTTGACCATTACAGACATTGGCACGATTAGGTGTATTATACTAAATGAGGGCAAAACTGTGGAACAATTTCTCCCCTTTTCGGCCAACGACCCTGCGTCGGGGCAGCAGAAACCGGGTTCCAATCAGAATGGCGATAACACAGTCAGTATGCTGAAAAAGCTGGCGAATTTGCTGCAGCCGGAGCCCGCCCTGGGTAGTAGCATGGCGCCGAAGATGAGCGACAGCACAGGATTAAACGCAACTGCGAGTATGAACATGGGTGCAAGTATCACAACAAATGTGAACATGGGTGGGAGTATGACTACAAATGCAAACATGAGTGCAAACATGAGTGCGAACATGAGTGCGAACATGAGTGCGAACGTGAGTGCGAACCACATGCCAGGGAAAAACCAAGTGAAGAATAAAATGAGTAACCACTCCATTTACAACAACGCCGGTAGCCACTTCAACCAAGTGCACATGAACAAAGGGGAGCACGGCGAGAACAACCCCTATGCTACGAAGCGGCTAAGTCGAATTGAACTAATTGACATATTTGGTTTCCCCGTAGAATTTGATGTAATGAAAAAAATTTTAGGAAAAAATAACTCCAACATATCTTACATAAAGGAACAAACTAATAACTCTGTATCCATTGAGATAAAGGGGAAGCCATTTAATGAAGCTCCGATTGTGGAGCGGATGCATGTGTCTCTTTCATCGGACGATTTAATAGGCTATAAAAAAGCTACGGAGTTAATTGTAAAATTATTGAATTCTATTTTTGAAGAATTTTACGATTTCTGTTATGAGAAGAATTATCCAGTTCCGGAAAATTTGTCGTTTAAGAGACACGAATATATGTATAACCCCGATGGGAGTACGAAGTATGTAGGATTCAAGGACAAGTGGCATGTCATGAAGGACAATTATAGGACCGATTACTCCTTTAGGAAAAACAAAGGCTTGCAAAAGAACGACAAGGATAAGAGGATGCACGGCGGCGCCTTTGGCGGGCACCCCAACTTGAGCATCGGCTATGCCAACCAGAATGCTCCCCAGGGGGACTTCAAGGACATGTAGGACACAGAGCGGCAAAAATTTTGTGGCAAAAAATTTGTAGCACAAAATTGGGGAAAAATATATATAAAGGCAAAATGGACCTCCCAAATGATGCGAATGTGAAAAAAAAATCCAACTCGTTGCACATTGACCATATTTCACCTCCACTCTTTTCCCTTTTTCCTCTCTTCAGGAATTACAAAGAATCCAACCAGGGAAATTTTCGTAATATGAAATTAAACCGGGCGCGGGATCAGCACTTGTAATTGCATTTGTAAAACCCATTTATACCGCGAAGTGTAAAATCAATATGAGTGTGCCAAAATAGTTTGCGCGTAGAGCATAATACGTTTTATCCCCTTGTGAATGTAATTCGTCACGCGAAGAGGCATTTGTGTCAACAGATATGTGTTTATAATTTACACATGAGTTTTATTACAGAAAAAAGGAAAAAAAAAGGTTTTTTTTGTTTTTTTTTCCCGTTTTTCCGTGCCCACCCGGTTAACAACTTACCCTTTATACTTCCAGACATTTTTAAGTTAAAATGTGTACAGTATTATGTATGTACATGTTTATTTTATTTTATTTTTTTGAGTACAATAATTCACTTTCCCCTTTTTGAATTCAACCTTTGTTTAAACATAAATTATTACGTTCGTTTTGGAATTGCGTTTAAAAATATGTTCCTTTTCTTTTGTTAGTAGTGATGAGAAAAGAAGTTTGCGAAAAAAAATTCCGAACTTTTTTATGGCATTAAAAATGTTGGCTTTGTTCGAATTTTGGGTAAAGTAGGACGATGCACACTGTAGACATTGCAAGGGATAGAAGTGGAGGGATTATCATTTTCCGTTTTCCTTTTTTACGGTGTCCGATTAAGAAGGCGCGTTTGCCATTCGTGGGTACTTATCCCCCGCAATGTGACAGCATACGTGTAATTTTCGTGCAACGTGTGTAAGTGAGTTCATACAAACGCACAGTAACATTTTGGTTAAATGGAGAAGTGCCTTGTTGGTAAGCCGCTAGGGGGATTTGTAGATGACCCTTTTATCTTGACTTTTCTTATGCGCATCGTGAAAGGTGATACACGACCATGCTCTCCTACTTTATAAATTTCCTTTTGTGTCCCTTAAATGGCTGGTGAAAAAGGAAAGGAAAAATATTAGCGAGTTGGAAGAGGGTCATATTTCTGAAAACACTACTAAGTGCGTTTAAATTTATCCATCTATTCCCTGTGCCAGTGAAATGGTGAATTACTTAGCGTAAAGAAGAAATGGGATAGTTAAACAAATTTTCGGCAATTACCCATTTGGCTAGGCGAACTGTTTAGTGAGACCGTCGTGTGGTGCTAACTTGAATGGAAGAGTGGCATGATTGCAGAATGAATAAGTGGAGAAAAATGCACAAGGGAAACAGCAATACAAGCAGCATTTCACACGTTATGTGCTACTGGCATATTTATTTTAGGTGGAAGGATACTACGTGTTACTTTGCTTTCTTACCGAGGCTGAAGAGAGCAAATGGTTCATTCTAAACATAAACTAGTGCAGGCGAAAATTTAAAGCGCTCTTCAGTTGCTGGGGTAAAACAACGCCATAAAGTGCGTTACCAAAAGTGATATATATATGTATGCATGTTTTTCCTTTTTCTCGACGCGCTTAAACGACCCAGTTGCGCAACGGCTATAATTTATTTTTCGAGATATAAGGGTGGCCCTGCTTCGATCGTACACATTTTTTCCATTTCTCCTCTTATTGGGAAGCCTTAACAGTATCTCCTTCCGACTTTTTTGAAACCACTTTTTTTCGATGTTCACGTGTTCGTTAAATTGCCCCTAAGGGTAACTTCTCTTTTGTGATGATCTAAGTTTAATCAGAAAAGGAGAGTAAACTTAATGGGAATGAAAACTCTTGCGCGAAGTAAAGCAGTTTAGCAAAAGGTTTACTTTTGTGTTGCCCCTTTTTTTTTTAGCTGCTCTCTGCGGATATAATCTGAAGGACAACATGAAAGATCCTCTCGAGTATATCAACAAAATAAACTTCAACACAAACCGGTTTCCGCAGTATACCCATGTAAGTGCGCCCTTAGATAGGCGTTTATCGATCTTTTGGCGAACGCTTGCCGGCACGTCAGAGCGCTGTGTTGTATAGCCAAAATTGTGAACACTGTACCGCTAATCTTTCTTGTGCATTCTCCGTTTCGCTTCTTAACTGGTCCACCCCTTTACGTGTTACAAAACCCAGTTGATAGAAAGTTGCCCCTCGCAACATGAAAAGGAAAAGGTTATCCGGATATGCCGTTGCTGGCAGTCAGCGAAGTTTCCCTACTGTGACGACACGCATAAGGTTAAGATGGGAGTTTCGAATATGTGTCATATTGCCGCGTGCAGCATTATGCATGTGAAGTTGCGCGTGGGTGAGAAGATGCATGCCTTTGAAGAGAGCCTTTTAAGAGGGCCTCTTAAGATAGCCTTCGAAGAGAACCTTTGAATGGAGCCATTTTCAGAACAATGAGCTGTTGTGTAATAATTCTCAGTTGTAAAGCCACAATTGGGAGTGCCAAATTTCATGTACATTTGTTTTTTTTTTCCCCCACCCCCTTTTCTCTGTGATTAGATCCTCATGGAAAACGGAGATGATGTAGGGCCGTTTGTAGCCAAACTGTCCAGCTACAAATTATCAGAAGAAGATAAACTGAAGCAGCAAAAGTATAATGAGAAATATATAAAAATAAACAACAAATTGTCATCTGATAAGTCTTCTATGTCCATTTTGAAATTTAATTATAAGCCATATGTGAGCAACAAATTCAGGAAATCTCTCATGCTGTCTGCTGTGGTTTTGACTTCAGCCTTATTGTATGATAAGAAGGAGAGGTTGATTGGCCTTTACTCGGCGCAGTGAAGCGAAGGAGGACAATTTTTTAAAATATCATTCCGTGGAACGTTAAAAAAAAAAAAAGAAACTAAGACAATGCCATTATTTTATGAACCCCCCGCTATAATGTCAAATCGATACTTTACTTGTCCCTCGCGAATATTTGTGTCGTAAGGGTTATTCAAAATTTCTTGGCACTTCTTCACATGTTCGTGTGTTTTGTTATGTGCATGTTTATGTGTGTTTGTTGAGTTATGCCAATTGCGGCGGAACAGCATCCATCCCTCGCAAAATCTGCGAGTGTGCGTTTGGGCGCCAATTTGGAAGAAGTGACCCCTTCCGAACTTCTCTTTTAAACTGTGTCACCGATCGTGTTAAATGAATACCTTTTCCGAGATGAAGAGCCGCAAAGTGGTAGTTGCAGTTGAGCACACATGTTGCGAAGCGTGCGTAGACTGTACGTAAAAAAAAGTTATCACAGTAAGGTAGGCCAGAAAGGTTAAACACGAATATGCAATTAAGTTTTTTTTGTGATGTGTGCATGGGGAAAGGGCACAACAAAACAAAGTTGCACAAAAGGAAACAAAAAAAAGACAAATGAAGAACAAGTGGGGAATGACTTCTGCTTGAGTAAGAACAAATGGTACATCCATGCGATGGACATTTAATTAAGCATATCATGCAAATAAAGTGTGAATTATTTTGGACATATTTTATTTTCGAAAAACAATTTTATGGGACCCTTTTCCCACCACGTAATATCCATTTGTAGGGAAAAAGGGGAGGGGAAAAAAAAAAAAAAAAAAACAGGAAAATGCGTCACGTGTAACATGTCAAATTAAAATGTGGATTTACGAATTATGGATCAACTGTGGATTTCCACGTGTTACAAAGGGGAGATAAAGAAACAAACGCAAATGAGGGGAATACGTGGAGGAGTGAGATTGGGGGAAAATTGGATGATATACTGTAGGTTCACACTTGAATGTGCCATAAATGAGAGACACACATGTACGAACTGCAGACTGAAAAACGAAATCATATGCTGCATTCGCGCAGGGAGAAGTGGGGCATACGTCCCCCTCATGCCCCTCACGCCCCTTTCCCCCGGGTTGCTAAAACTCGCTCATCTTTTTGGAGTACTCGCTGTTTTTGTTTTCCTTCAGTTTGGTCCTTAAACCGTGCTCAATAATTTTCCCGTCTTTCAAAACATAAATGTAATCGCATCGATCAATTGTCGTAATTTTATGGGAGAGATTTATGATCGTAGAGTTGGGCAGGTAGCTTTTTATATTTGAGAAAATTTTCAACTCATTTGCAGAATCGAGGGCGCTAAATGCTTCGTCTAAAATTAGTATTTTTGGCTTTTTTATGATAGCTCTAGCTAGGGAAATTTTTTGCTTTTGTCCACCTGACAATGTTTTTTCATTAATGTTGTGAAAAAATTTGTCCTTATAAGAACTGATCAAATCGTCTATACAGACAATTTTGGAAACTTTAATAATTTCTTTATATAACTTTTTCACGAAATGTACTTTATATTTGTTGTAACTTTTTTTTTTGCTCATCGAGTTGTTTCGTATTTACGTCATTCCCGCACATTAGGCATTTTTTAAATTGAGGGGAGGGATAGTTCGCTTGCGTCGTTTCGGCGTCCGCAGGCGAAGGGTCTCCTTTACTGGGGGGATTTGTTCCTTTCAGCTTTTTCTCAGCCTTTTCTTCATTCTCCCCGAGAAGGTCACCATCTGAAGGGAATAAATGTACGCAGCTGTTTATGCTGTTTTTATTTAACCCGAAAGTGTAATTAAAGTAGGACAAATATTTATTCGCCTTCGTCCTGCAATTGTAGGAGTACAGTATGTTGTAGATTATGCTATCGCTGAACAGGTAAGTGTCTTCCTCCACTAGGGAAATTTTCTTTGTCAGTATGTACTTTGAGATGTTTTCTATATTTTCATTGTCTAAGAGAATGCTCCCGTACGTTTTGGTATACAGCCGTGTGCACAACTTGGAGAGATCATCCTTGCCCGAGTCGTTATAACAGAGAATTCCGTAGGTATACTTATTGGTGAAGTTCAAATTAATATTTGATAAAATTTTATTTTTTGGAAATTTTGCATAGTAGAAATCTACATTTTCGAAAATTAAGCTACTTCCCTTTTTGTCGTCTTTGACATTATCTAGGATTAAGTTTTCGTTTATGTGTTTGTAATTTTCATCGATAAATTTTAAAATTTCTAATTCTTTTATGGCGTTTTGTACAATGTATGGCAGTATGTTATGG